>NW_027460559.1:0-57832 GCF_050947875.1 Dermacentor variabilis | reverse complement strand
CAAAAGATGCATGTGCATGCTTAAAACGCGTTTTGGCACAAATCCATGTGCGGGTGCTAAAAAGAGCAGCATCGGCATGCTTTTCACGTCGTTTGGTAGAAATCCACGTGCGCGTTCTGCCAAAAGCACCATTTGCATGCATATCGTGCGGTTTTGCAGAAAACTGCGTCCGCGTCTACCAAAAGATGCATGTGCATGCTTAAAACGCGTTTTGGCACAAATCCACGTGCGGGTGCTAAAAAGAGCAGCATCGGCATGCTTTTCACGTCGTTTGGTGGAAATCCACGTGCGCGTTCTGCCAGAAGCACCATTTGCATGCATATCGTGTGGTTTTGCCGAAAACTGCGTCCGCGTCTACCAAAAGATGCATGTGCATGCTTAAAACGCGTTTTGGCACAAATCCATGTGCGGATGCTAAAAAGAGCAGCATCGGCATGCTTTTCACGTCGTTTGGTGGAAATCCACGTGCGCGTTCTGCCAAAAGCACCATTTGCATGCATATCGTGCGGTTTTGCAGAAAACTGCGTCCGCGTCTACCAAAAGATGCATGTGCATGCTTAAAACGCGTTTTGGCACAAATCCATGTGCCGGTGCTAAAAAGAGCAGCATCGGCATGCTTTTCACGTCGTTTGGTAGAAATCCACGTGCGCGTTCTGCCAAAAGCACCATTTGCATGCATATCGTGTGGTTTTGCAGAAAGGTGCGTCCGCGTCTACCAAAGATGCATGTGCATGCTTAAAACGCGTTTTAGCACAAATCCATGTGCCGGTGCTAAAAAGAGCAGCATCGGTATGCTTTTCACGTCGTTTGGTAGAAATTCACGTGCGCGTTCTGCCAAAAGCACCATTTGCATGCATATCGTGTGGTTTTGCAGAAAACTGCGTCCGCGTCTACCAAAAGATGCATGTGCGTGCTTAACACCGTTTTGGCACAAATCCATGTGCGGGTGCTAAAAAGAGCAGCATCGGCATGCTTTTCACGTCGTTTGGTAGAAATCCACGCGCGCGTTCTGCCAAAAGCACCATTTGCATGCATATCGTGTGGTTTTGCCGAAAACTGCGTCCGCGTCTACCAAAAGATGCATGTGCATGCTTAAAACGCGTTTTGGCACAAATCCATGTGCGGGTGCTAAAAAGAGCATCATCGGCATGCTTTTCACGTCGTTTGGTAGAAATCCACGTGCGCGTTCTGCAAAAGCACCATTTGCATGCATATCGTGCGGTTTTGCAGAAAACTGCGTCTGCGTCTACCAAAAGATGCATGTGCATGCTTAAAACGCGTTTTGGCACAAATCCATGTGCGGGTGCTAAAAAGAGCAGCATCGGCATGCTTTTCACGTCGTTTGGTAGAAATCCACGTGCGCGTTCTGCCAAAAGCACCATTTGCATGCATATCGTGTGGCTTTGCAGAAAGTGCGTCCGCGTCTACCAAAAGATGCATGTGCAGGCTTAAAACGCGTTTTGGCACAAATCCATGTGCGGGTGCTAAAAAGAGCAGCATCGGCATGCTTTTCACGTCGTTTGGTAGAAATCCACGTGCGCGTTCTGCCAAAAGCACCATTTGCATGTATATCGTGTGGTTTTGCAGAAAACAGCGTCCGCGTCTACCAAAAGAAACATGTGCATGCTTAAAACGCGTTTTGGCACAAATCCATGTGCGGGTGCTAAAAAGAGCAGCATCGGCATGCTTTTCACGTCGTTTGATAGAAATCCACGTGCGCGTTCTGCCAGAAGCGCCATTTGCATGCATATCGTGTGGTTTTGCAGAAAACTGCGTCCGCGTCTACCAAAAGATGCAGGTGCATGCTTAAAACGCGTTTTGGCACAAATCCATGTGCGGGTGCTAAAAAGAGCAGCATCGGCATGCTTTTCACGTCGTTTGGTAGAAATCCACGTGCGCGTTCTGCCAAAAGCACCATTTGCATGCATATCGTGTGGTTTTGCAGAAAACTGCGTCCGCGTCTACCAAAAGATGCATGTGCATGCTTAAAACGCCTTTTGGCACAAATCCATGTGCGGGTGCTAAAAAGAGCAGCATCGGCATGCTTTTCACGTCGTTTGGTAGAAATCCACGCGCGCGTTCTGCCAAAAGCACCATTTGCATGCATATCGTGTGGTTTTGCAGAAAACTGCGTCCGCGTCTACCAAAAGATGCATGTGCATGCTTAAAACGCCTTTTGGCACAAATCCATGTGCGGGTGCTAAAAAGAGCAGCATCGGCATGCTTTTCACGTCGTTTGGTAGAAATCCACGCGCGCGTTCTGCCAAAAGCACCATTTGCATGCATATCGTGTGGTTTTGCAGAAAACTGCGTCCGCGTCTACCAAAAGATGCATGTGCATGCTTAAAACGCGTTTTGGCACAAATCCATGTGCGGGTGCTAAAAAGAGCAGCATCGGCATGCTTTTCACGTCGTTTGGTAGAAATCCACGTGCGCGTTCTGCCAAAAGCACCATTTGCATGCATATCGTGTGGTTTTGCAGAAAACTGCGTCCGCGTCTACCAAAAGATGCATGTGCATGCTTAAAACGCCTTTTGGCACAAATCCATGTGCGGGTGCTAAAAGAGCAGCATCGGCATGCTTTTCACGTCGTTTGGTAGAAATCCACGCGCGCGTTCTGCCAAAAGCACCATTTGCATGCATATCGTGTGGTTTTGCCGAAAACTGCGTCCGCGTCTACCAAAAGATGCATGTGCATGCTTAAAACGCGTTTTGGCACAAATCCATGTGCGGGTGCTAAAAAGAGCAGCATCGGCATGCTTTTCACGTCGTTTGGTAGAAATCCACTTGCGCGTTCTGCCAAAAGCACCATGTGCATGCATATCGCGCGGTTTTGCAGAAAACTGCGTCCGCGTCTACCAAAAGATGCATGTGCATGCTTAAAAACGCGTTTTGGCACAAATCCATGAGCGGGTGCTAAAAAGAGCAGCATCGGCATGCTTTTCACGTCGTTTGGTGGAAATCCACGTGCGCGTTCTGCCAAAAGCACCATTTGCATGCATATCGAGCGGTTTTGCAGAAAACTGCGTCCGCGTCTACCAAAAGATGCATGTGCATGCTTAAAACGCGTTTTGGCACAAATCCATGTGCTGGTGCTAAAAAGAGCAGCATCGGCATGCTTTTCACGTCGTTTGGTAGAAATCAACGTGCGCGTTCTGCCAAAAGCACCATTTGCATGCATATCGTGTGGTTTTGCAGAAAAGTGCGTCCGCGTGTACCAAAAGATGCATGTGCATGCTTAAAACGCGTTTTAGCACAAATCCATGTGCCGGTGCTAAAAGAGCAGCATCGGCATGCTTTTCACGTCGTTTCGTAGAAATCCACACGCGCGTTCTGCCAAAAGCACCATTTGCATGCATATCGTGTGGTTTTGCAGAAATGTGCGTCCGCGTCTACCAAAAGATGCATGTGCATGCTTAAAACGCGTTTTAGCACAAATCCATGTGCCGGTGCTAAAAAGAGCAGCATCGGCATGCTTTTCACGTCGTTTGGTAGAAATCCACGTGCGCGTTCTGCCAAAAGCACCATTTGCATGCATATCGTGTGGTTTTGCAGAAAACTGCGTCCGCGTCTACCAAAAGATGCATGTGCATGCTTAACACGCGTTTTGGCACAAATCCATGTGCGGGTGCTAAAAAGAGCAGCATCGGCATGCTTTTCACGTCGTTTGGTAGAAATCCACGCGCGCGTTCTGCCAAAAGCACCATTTGCATGCATATCGTGTGGTTTTGCCGAAACTGCGTCCGCGTCTACCAAAAGATGCATGTGCATGCTTAAAACGCGTTTTGGCACAAATCCATGTGCGGGTGCTAAAAAGAGCAGCATCGGCATGCTTTTCACGTCGTTTGGTAGAAATCCACGTGCGCGTTCTGCCAAAAGCACCATTTGCATGCATATCGTGCGGTTTTGCAGCAAACTGCGTCCGCGTCTACCAAAAGATGCATGTGCATGCTTAAAACGCGTTTTGGCACAAATCCATGTGCCGGTGCTAAAAAGAGCAGCATCGGCATGCTTTTCACGTCGTTTGGTGGAAATCCACGTGCGCGTTCTGCCAAAAGCACCATTTGCATGCATATCGTGCGGTTTTGCAGAAAACTGCGTCCGCGTCTACCAAAAGATGCATGTGCATGCTTAACACGCGTTTTGGCACAAATCCATGTGCGGGTGCTAAAAATAGCAGCATCGGCATGCTTTTCACGTCGTTGGTAGAAATCCAAGAGCGCGTTCTGCCAAAAGCACCATTTGCATGCATATCGTTCGGTTTTGCAGAAAACTGCGTCCGCGTCTACCAAAGATGCATGTGCATGCTTAAAACGCGTTTTGGCACAAATTCATGTGCCGTTGCTAAAAAGAGCAGCATCGGCATGTTTTTCACGTCGTTTCGTAGAAATCCACGTGCGCGTTCTGCCAAAAGCACCATTTGCATGCATATCGTGTGGTTTTGCAGAAAAGTGCGTCCGCGTCTACCAAAAGATGCATGTGCATGCTTAAAACGCGTTTTAGCACAAATCCATGTGCCGGTGCTAAAAAGAGCAGCATCGGCATGCTTTTCACGCCGTTTGGTAGAAATCCACGTGCGCGTTGTGCCAAAAGCACCATTTGCATGCATATCGTGTGGTTTTGCAGAAAACTGCGTCCGCGTCTACCAAAAGACGCATGTGCATGCTTAACACGCGTTTTGGCACAAATCCATGTGCGGGTGCAAAAAAGAGCAGCATCGGCATGCTTTTCACGTCGTTTGGTAGAAATTCACGCGCGCGTTCTGCCAAAAGCACCCTTTGCATGCATATCGTGTGGTTTTGCCGAAAACTGCGTCCGCGTCTACCAAAAGATGCATGTGCATGCTTAAAACGCGTTTTGGCACAAATCCATGTGCGGGTGCTAAAAACAGCAGCATCGGCATGCTTTTCACGTCGTTTTGGTAGAAATCCACGTGCGCGTTCTGCCAAAAGCACCATTTGCATGCATATCGTGTGGTTTTGCAGAAAACTGCGTCCGCGTCTACCAAAAGATGCATGTGCATGCTTAAAACGCCTTTTGGCACAAATCCATGTGCGGGTGCTAAAAAGAGCAGCATCGGCATGCTTTTCACGTCGTTTGGTAGAAATCCACGCGCGCGTTCTGCCAAAAGCACCATTTGCATGCATATCGTGTGGTTTTGCCGAAAACTGCGTCCGCGTCTACCAAAAGATGCATGTGCATGCTTAAAACGCGTTTTGGCACAAATCCATGTGCGGGTGCTAAAAAGAGCAGCATCGGCATGCTTTTCACGTCGTTTGGTAGAAATCCACGCGCGCGTTCTGCCAAAAGCACCATTTGCATGCATATCGTGTGGTTTTGCCGAAAACTGCGTCCGCGTCTACCAAAAGATGCATGTGCATGCTTAAAACGCGTTTGGCACAAATCCATGTGCGGGTGCTAAAAAGAGCATCATCGGCATGCTTTTCACGTCGTTTGGTAGAAATCCACGTGCGCGTTCTGCCAAAAGCACCATTTGCATGCATATCGTGCGGTTTTGCAGAAAACTGCGTCTGCGTCTACCAAAAGATGCATGTGCATGCTTAAAACGCGTTTTGGCACAAATCCATGAGCGGGTGCTAAAAAGAGCAGCATCGGCATGCTTTTCACGTCGTTTGGTGGAAATCCACGTGCGCGTTCTGCCAAAAGCACCATTTGCATGCATATCGAGCGGTTTTGCAGAAAACTGCGTCCGCGTCTACCAAAAGATGCATGTGCATGCTTAAAACGCCTTTTGGCACAAATCCATGTGCTGGTGCTAAAAAGAGCAGCATCGGCATGCTTTTCACGTCGTTTGGTAGAAATCCACGTGCGCGTTCTGCCAAAAGCACCATTTGCATGCATATCGTGTGGTTTTGCAGAAAAGTGCGTCCGCGTCTACCAAAAGATGCATGTGCATGCTTAAAACGCGTTTTAGCACAAATCCATGTGCCGGTGCTAAAAAGAGCAGCATCGGCATGCTTTTCACGTCGTTTCGTAGAAATCCACGCGCGCGTTCTGCCAAAAGCACCATTTGCATGCATATCGTGTGGTTTTGCAGAAAAGTGCGTCCGCGTCTACCAAAAGATGCATGTGCATGCTTAAAACGCGTTTTAGCACAAATCCATATGCCGGTGCTAAAAAGAGCAGCATCGGCATGCTTTTCACGTCGTTTGGTAGAAATCCACGTGCGCGTTCTGCCAAAAGCACCATTTGCATGCATATCGTGTGGTTTTGCAGAAAACTGCGTCCGCGTCTACCAAAAGATGCATGTGCATGCTTAACACGCGTTTTGGCACAAATCCATGTGCGGGTGCTAAAAAGAGCAGCATCGGCATGCTTTTCACGTCGTTTGGTAGAAATCCGCGCGCGCGTTCTGCCAAAAGCACCATTTGCATGCATATCGTGTGGTTTTGCCGAAAACTGCGTCCGCGTCTACCAAAAGATGCATGTGCATGCTTAAAACGCGTTTTGGCACAAATCCATGTGCCGGTGCTAAAAAGAGCAGCATCGGCATGCTTTTCACGTCGTTTGGTGGAAATCCACGTGCGCGTTCTGCCAAAAGCACCATTTGCATGCATATCGTGCGGTTTTGCAGAAAACTGCGTCCGCGTCTACCAAAAGATGCATGTGCATGCTTAAAACGCGTTTTGGCACAAATCCATGTGCCGGTGCTAAAAAGAGCAGCATCCGCATGCTTTTCACGTCGTTTGGTAGAAATCCACGTGCGCGTTCTGCCAAAAGCACCATTTGCATGCATATCGTGTAGTTTTGCAGAAAAGTGCGTCCGCGTCTACCAAAAGATGCATGTGCATGCTTAAAACGCGTTTTGGCACAAATCCATGTGCCGTTGCTAAAAAGAGCAGCATCGGCATGCTTTTCACGTGGTTTCGTAGAAATCCACGTGCGCGTTCTGCCAAAAGCACCATTTGCATGCATATCGTGTGGTTTTGCAGAAAACTGCGTCCGCGTCTACCAAAAGATGCATGAGCATGCTTAACACGCGTTTTGGCACAAATCCATGTGCGGGTGCTAAAAAGAGCAGCATCGGCATGCTTTTCACGTCGTTTGTAGAAATCCACGCGCGCGTTCTGCCAAAAGCACCATTTGCATGCATATCGTGTGGTTTTGCGAAAACTGCGTCCGCGTCTACCAAAGATGCATGTGCATGCTTAAAACGCGTTTTGGCACAAATCCATGTGCGGGTGCTAAAAAGAGCAGCATCGGCATGCTTTTCACGTCGTTTGGTAGAAATCCACGTGCGCGTTCTGCCAAAAGCACCATTTGCATGCATATCGCGTGGTTTTGCAGAAAAGTGCGTCCGCGTCTACCAAAAGATGCATGTGCATGCTTAAAACGCGTTTTAGCACAAATCCATGTGCCGGTGCTAAAAAGAGCAGCATCGGCATGCTTTTCACGTCGTTTGGTAGAAATCCACACGCGCGTTCTGCCAAAAGCACCATTTGCACGCATATCGTGCGGTTTTGCCGAAAACTGCGTCCGCGTCTACCAAAAGATGCATGTGCATGCTTAAAACGCGTTTTGGCACAAATCCATGTGCGGGTGCTAAAAAGAGCAGCATCGGCATGCTTTTCACGTTGTTTGGTAGAAATCCACGTGCGCGTTCTGCCAAAAGCACCATTTGCATGCATATCGTGCGGTTTTGCAGAAAACTGCGTCCGCGTCTACCAAAAGATGCATGTGCATGCTTAAAACGCGTTTTGGCACAAATCCATGTGCGGGTGCTAAAAAGAGCAGCATCGGCATGCTTTTCACGTCGTTTGGTGGAAATCCACGTGCGTGTTCTGCCAAAAGCACCATTTGCATGCATATCGTGCGGTTTTGCAGAAAACTGCGTCCGCGTCTACCAAAAGATGCATGTGCATGCTTAAAACGCGTTTTGGCACAAATCCATGTGCCGGTGCTAAAAAGAGCAGCATCGGCATGCTTTTCACGTCGTTTGGTAGAAATCCACGTGCGCGTTCTGCCAAAAGCACCATTTGCATGCATATCGTGTGGTTTTGCAGAAAAGTGCGTCCGCGTCTACCAAAAGATGCATGTGCATGCTTAAAACGCGTTTTAGCACAAATCCATGGGCCGGTGCTAAAAAGAGCAGCATCGCCATGCTTTTCACGTCGTTTGGTAGAAATCCACGTGCGCGTTCTGCCAAAAGCACCATTTGCATGCATATCGTGTGGTTTTGCAGAAAAGTGCGTCCGCGTCTACCAAAAGATGCATGTGCATGCTTAAAACGCGTTTTAGCACAAATCCATGGGCCGGTGCTAAAAAGAGCAGCATCGGCATGCTTTTCACGTCGTTTGGTAGAAATCCACGTGCGCGTTCTGCCAAAAGCACCATTTGCATGCATATCGTGTGGTTTTGCAGAAAACTGCGTCCGCGTCTACCAAAAGATGCATGTGCATGCTTAACACGCGTTTTGGCACAAATCCATGTGCGGGTGCTAAAAAGAGCAGCATCGGCATGCTTTTCACGTCGTTTGGTAGAAATCCACGTGCGCGTTCTGCCAAAAGCACCATTTGCATGCATATCGTGCGGTTTTGCAGAAAACTGCGTCTGCGTCTACCAAAAGATGCATGTGCATGCTTAAAACGCGTTTTGGCACAAATCCATGAGCGGGTGCTAAAAAGAGCAGCATCGGCATGCTTTTCACGTCGTTTGGTGGAAATCCACGTGCGCGTTCTGCCAAAAGCACCATTTGCATGCATATCGAGCGGTTTTGCAGAAAACTGCGTCCGCGTCTACCAAAAGATGCATGTGCATGCTTAAAACGCGTTTTGGCACAAATCCATGTGCTGGTGCTAAAAAGAGCAGCATCGGCATGCTTTTCACGTCGTTTGGTAGAAATCCACGTGCGCGTTCTGCCAAAAGCACCATTTGCATGCATATCGTGTGGTTTTGCAGAAAAGTGCGTCCGCGTCTACCAAAAGATGCATGTGCATGCTTAAAACGCGTTTTAGCACAAATCCATGTGCCGGTGCTAAAAAGAGCAGCATCGGCATGCTTTTCACGTCGTTTCGTAGAAATACACGCGCGCGTTCTGCCAAAAGCACCATTTGCATGCATATCGTGTGGTTTTGCAGAAAAGTGCGTCCGCGTCTACCAAAAGATGCATGTGCATGCTTAAAACGCGTTTTAGCACAAATCCATGTGCCGGTGCTAAAAAGAGCAGCATCGGCATGCTTTTCACGTCGTTTGGTAGAAATCCACGTGCGCGTTCTGCCAAAAGCACCATTTGCATGCATATCGTGTGGTTTTGCAGAAAACTGCGTCCGCGTCTACCAAAAGATGCATGTGCATGCTTAACACGCGTTTGGCACAAATCCATGTGCGGGTGCTAAAAAGAGCAGCATCGGCATGCTTTTCACGTCGTTTGGTAGAAATCGACGCGCGCGTTCTGCCAAAAGCACCATTTGCATGCATATCGTGTGGTTTTGCCGAAAACTGCGTCCGCGTCTACCAAAAGATGCATGTGCATGCTTAAAACGCGTTTTGGCACAAATCCATGTGCGGGTGCTAAAAAGAGCAGCATCGGCATGCTTTTCACGTCGTTTGGTAGAAATCCACGTGCGCGTTCTGCCAAAAGCACCATTTGCATGCATATCGTGCGGTTTTGCAGCAAACTGCGTCCGCGTCTACCAAAAGATGCATGTGCATGCTTAAAACGCGTTTTGGCACAAATCCATGTGCCGGTGCTAAAAAGAGCAGCATCGGCATGCTTTTCACGTCGTTTGGTGGAAATCCACGTGCGCGTTCTGCCAAAAGCACCATTTGCATGCATATCGTGCGGTTTTGCAGAAAACTGCGTCCGCGTCTACCAAAAGATGCATGTGCATGCTTAAAACGCGTTTTGGCACAAATCCATGTGCCGGTGCTAAAAGAGCAGCATCCGCATGCTTTTCACGTCGTTTGGTAGAAATCCACGTGCGCGTTCTGCCAAAAGCACCATTTGCATGCATATCGTGTGGTTTTGCAGAAAAGTGCGTCCGCGTCTACCAAAAGATGCATGTGCATGCTTAAAACGCGTTTTGGCACAAATCCATGTGCCGTTGCTAAAAAGAGCAGCATCGGCATGCTTTTCACGTGGTTTCGTAGAAATCCACGTGCGCGTTCTGCCAAAAGCACCATTTGCATGCATATCGTGTGGTTTTGCAGAAAACTGCGTCCGCGTCTACCAAAAGATGCATGTGCATGCTTAACACGCGTTTTGGCACAAATCCATGTGCGGGTGCTAAAAAGAGCAGCATCGGCATGCTTTTCACGTCGTTTGGTAGAAATCCACGCGCGCGTTCTGCCAAAAGCACCATTTGCATGCATATCGTGTGGTTTTGCAGAAAAGTGCGTCCGCGTCTACCAAAAGATGCATGTGCATGCTTAAAACGCGTTTTAGCACAAATCCATGTGCCGGTGCTAAAAAGAGCAGCATCGGCATGCCTTTCACGTCGTTTGGTAGAAATCCACACGCGCGTTCTGCCAAAAGCACCATTTGCACGCATATCGTGCGGTTTTGCCGAAAACTGCGTCCGCGTCTACCAAAAGATGCATGTGCATGCTTAAAACGCGTTTTGGCACAAATCCCTGTGCGGGTGCTAAAAAGAGCAGCATCGGCATGCTTTTCACGTTGTTTGGTAGAAATCCTCGTGCGCGTTCTGCCAAAAGCACCATTTGCATGCATATCGTGCGGTTTTGCAGAAAACTGCGTCCGCGTCTACCAAAAGATGCATGTGCATGCTTAAAACGCGTTTTGGCACAAATCCATGTGCGGGTGCTAAAAAGAGCAGCATCGGCATGCTTTTCACGTCGTTTGGTGGAAATCCACGTGCGTGTTCTGCCAAAAGCACCATTTGCATGCATATCGTGCGGTTTTGCAGAAAACTGCGTCCGCGTCTACCAAAAGATGCATGTGCATGCTTAAAACGCGTTTTGGCACAAATCCATGTGCCGGTGCTAAAAAAGAGCAGCATCGGCATGCTTTTCACGTCGTTTGGTAGAAATCCACGTGCGCGTTCTGCCAAAAGCACCATTTGCATGCATATCGTGTGGTTTTGCAGAAAAGTGCGTCCGCGTCTACCAAAAGATGCATGTGCATGCTTAAACGCGTTTTAGCACAAATCCATGGGCCGGTGCTAAAAAGAGCAGCATCGCCATGCTTTTCACGTCGTTTGGTAGAAATCCACGTGCGCGTTCTGCCAAAAGCACCATTTGCATGCATATCGTGTGGTTTTGCAGAAAAGTGCGTCCGCGTCTACCAAAAGATGCATGTGCATGCTTAAAACGCGTTTTAGCACAAATCCATGGGCCGGTGCTAAAAAGAGCAGCATCGGCATGCTTTTCACGTCGTTTGGTAGAAATCCACGTGCGCGTTCTGCCAAAAGCACCATTTGCATGCATATCGTGTGGTTTTGCAGAAAACTGCGTCCGCGTCTACCAAAAGATGCATGTGCATGCTTAACACGCGTTTTGGCACAAATCCATGTGCGGGTGCTAAAAAGAGCAGCATCGGCATGCTTTTCACGTTGTTTGGTAGAAATCCACGCGCGCGTTCTGCCAAAAGCACCATTTGCATGCATATCGTGTGGTTTTGCCGAAAACTGCGTCCGCGTCTACCAAAAGATGCATGCGCATGCTTAAAACGCGTTTTGGCACAAATCCATGTGCGGGTGCTAAAAAGAGCAGCATCGGCATGCTTTTCACGTCGTTTGGTAGAAATCCACGTGCGCGTTCTGCCAAAAGCACCATTTGCATGCATATCGTGCGGTTTTGCAGAAACTGCGTCCGCGTCTACCAAAAGATGCATGTGCATGCTTAAAACGCGTTTTGGCACAAACCCATGTGCGGGTGCTAAAAAGAGCAGCATCGGCATGCTTTTCACGTCGTTTGGTGGAAATCCACGTGCGCGTTCTGCCAGAAGCACCATTTGCGTGCATATCTTGCGGTTTTGCAGAAAACTGCGTCCGCGTCTACCAAAAGATGCATGTGCATGCTTAAAACGCGTTTTGGCACAAATCCATGTGCCGGTGCTAAAAAGAGCAGCATCGGCATGCTTTTCACGTCGTTTGGTAGAAATCCACGTGCGCGTTCTGCCAAAAGCACCATTTGCATGCATATCGTGTGGTTTTGCAGAAAAGTGCGTCCGCGTCTACCAAAAGATGCATGTGCATGCTTAAAACGCGTTTTAGCACAAATCTATGTGCCGGTGCTAAAAAGAGCAGCATCGCCATGCTTTTAACGTCGTTTGGTAGAAATCCACGTGCGCGTTCTGCCAAAAGCACCATTTGAATGCATATCGTGTGGTTTTGCAGAAAAGTGCGTCCGCGTCTACCAAAAGATGCATGTGCATGCTTAAAACGCGTTTTAGCACAAATCCATGTGCCGGTGCTAAAAAGAGCAGCATCGGCATGCTTTTCACGTCGTTTGGTAGAAATCCACGTGCGCGTTCTGCCAAAAGCACCATTTGCATGCATATCGTGCGGTTTTGCAGAAAACTGCGTCCGCGTCTACCAAAAGATGCATGTGCATGCTTAAAACGCGTTTTGGCACAAATCCATGTGCGGGTGCTAAAAAGAGCAGCATCGGCATGCTTTTCACGTCGTTTGGTGGAAATCCACGTGCGCGTTCTACCAGAAGCACCATTTGCATGCATATCGTGCGGTTTTGCAGAAAACTGCGTCCGCGTCTACCAGAAGATGCATGTGCATGCTTAAACGCGTTTTGGCACAAATCCATGTGCCGGTGCTAAAAAGAGCAGCATCGGCATGCTTTTCACGTCGTTTGGTAGAAATCCACGTGCGCGTTCTGCCAAAAGCACCATTTGCATGCATATCGTGTGGTTTTGCAGAAAAGTGCGTCCGCGTCTACCAAAAGATGCATGTGCATGCTTAAAACGCGTTTTAGCACAAATCCATGTGCCGGTGCTAAAAAGAGCAGCATCGGCATGCTTTTCACGTCGTTTGGTAGAAATCCACGTGCGCGTTCTGCCAAAAGCACCATTTGCATGCATATCGTGTGGTTTTGCAGAAAACTGCGTCCGCGTCTACCAAAAGATGCATGTGCATGCTTAACACGCGTTTTGGCACAAATCCATGTGCGGGTGCTAAAAAGAGCAGCATCGGCATGCTTTTCACGTCGTTTGGTAGAAATCCACGCGCGCGTTCTGCCAAAAGCACCATTTGCATGCATCTCGTGTGGTTTTGCCGAAAACTGCGACCGCGTCTACCAAAAGATGCATGTGCATGCTTAAACGCGTTTTGGCACAAATCCATGTGCGGGTGCTAAAAAGAGCAGCATCGGCATGCTTTTCACGTTGTTTGGTAGAAATCCACGTGCGCGTTCTGCCAAAAGCACCATTTGCATGCATATCGTGCGGTTTTGCAGAAAACTGCGTCCGCGTCTACCAAAAGATGCATGTGCATGCTTAAAACGCGTGTTTGGCACAAATCCATGTGCGGGTGCTAAAAAGAGCAGCATCGGCATGCTTTTCACGTCGTTTGGTGGAAATCCACGTGCGCGTTCTGCCAAAAGCACCATTTGCATGCATATCGTGCGGTTTTGCAGAAAACTGGCGTCCGCGTTTACCAAAAGATGCATGTGCATTATTGAAACGCGTTTTGGCACAAATCCATGTGCGGGTGCGAAAAAGAGCAGCATCGGCATGCTTTTCACGTCGTTTGGTGGAAATCCACGTGCGCGTTCTGCCAAAAGCACCATTTGCATGCATATCGTGCGGTTTTGCAGAAAACTGCGTCCGCGTCTACCAAAAGATGCATCTGCATGCATAAAACGCGTTTTGGCACAAATCCATGTGCCGGTGCTAAAAAGAGCAGCATCGGCATGTTTTTACGTCGTTTGGTAGAAATCCACGTGCGCGTTCTGCCAAAAGCACCATTTGCATGCATATCGTGTGGTTTTGCAGAAAAGTGCGTCCGCGTCTACCAAAAGATGCATGTGCATGCTTAAAACGCGTTTGAGCACAAATCCATGTGCCGGTGCTAAAAAGAGCAGCATCGGCATGCTTTTCACGTCTTTTGGTAGAAATCCACGTAAGCGTTCTGCCAAAAGCACCATTTGCATGCATATCGTGTGGTTTTGCAGAAAACTGCGTCCGCGTCTACCAAAAGATGCATGTGCATGCTTAACACGCGTTTTGGCACAAATCCATGTGCGGGTGCTAAAAAGAGCAGCATCGGCATGCTCTTCACGTCGTTGGTAGAAATCCACGCGCGCGTTCTGCCAAAAGCACCATTTGCATGCATATCGTGTGGTTTTGCCGAAAACTGCGTCCGCGTCTACCAAAAGATGCATGTGCATGCTTAAAACGCGTTTTGGCACAAATCCATGTGCGGGTGCTAAAAAGAGCAGCATCGGCATGCTTTTCACGTCGTTTGGTAGAAATCCACGGCGCGTTCTGCCAAAAGCACCATTTGCATGCATATCGTGCGGTTTTGCAGAAAACTGCGTCCGTGTTTACCAAAACATGCATGTGCATGCTTAAAACGCGTTTTGGCACAAATCCATGTGCGGGTGCTAAAAAGAGCAGCATCGGCATGCTTTTCACGTCGTTTGGTAGAAATCCACGTGCGCGTTCTGCCAAAAGCACCATTTGCATGCATATCGTGTGGTTTTGCAGAAAAGTGCGTCCGCGTCTACCAAAAGATGCATGTGCAGGCTTAAAACGCGTTTTGGCACAAATCCATGTGCCGTTGCTAAAAAGAGCAGCATCGGCATGCTTTTCACGTCGTTTCGTAGAAATCCACGTGCGCGTTCTGCCAAAAGCACCATTTGCATGCATATCGTGTGGTTTTGCAGAAAAGTGCGTCCGCGTCTACCAAAAGATGCATGTGCATGCTTAAAACGCGTTTTAGCAGAAATCCATGTGCCGGTGCTAAAAAGAGCAGCATCGGCATGCTTTTCACGTCGTTTGGTAGAAATCCACGTGCGCGTTCTGCCAAAAGCACC
Organism: Dermacentor variabilis; assembly: GCF_050947875.1. Lineage (NCBI taxonomy): Eukaryota > Metazoa > Arthropoda > Arachnida > Ixodida > Ixodidae > Dermacentor > Dermacentor variabilis. Next base: position 42,862 of record NW_027460559.1, on the reverse strand, counting down.
ATTTGCATGCATATCGTGTGGTTTTGCAGAAAACTGCGTCCGCGTCTACCAAAAGATGCATGTGCATGCTTAACACGCGTTTTGGCACAAATCCATGTGCGGGTGCTAAAAAGAGCAGCATCGGCATGCTTTTCACGTCGTTTGGTAGAAATCCACGCGCGCGTTCTGCCAAAAGCACCATTTGCATGCATATCGTGTGGTTTTGCCGAAAACTGCGTCCGCGTCTACCAAAAGATGCATGTGCATGCTTAAAACGCGTTTTGGCACAAATCCATGTGCGGGTGCTAAAAAGAGCAGCATCGGCATGCTTTTCACGTCGTTTGGTAGAAATACACGTGCGCGTTCTGCCAAAAGCACCATTTGCATGCATATCGTGCGGTTTTGCAGAAAACTGCGTCCGCGTCTACCAAAAGATGCATGTGCGTGCTTAAACGCGTTTTGGCACAAATCATTTGCGGGTGCTAAAAAGAGCAGCATCGGCATGCTTTTCACGTCGTTTGGTGGAAATCCACGTGCGCGTTCTGCCAAAAGCACCATTTGCATGCATATCGTGCGGTTTTGCAGAAAACTGCGTCCGCGTCTACCAAAAGATGCATGTGCATGCTTAAAACGCGTTTTGGCACAAATCCATGTGCCGGTGCTAAAAAGAGCAGCATCGGCATGCTTTTCACGTCGTTTGGTAGAAATCCACGTGCGCGTTCTGCCAAAAGCACCATTTGCATGCATATCGTGTGGTTTTGCAGAAAAGTGCGTCCGCGTCTACCAAAAGATGCATGTGCATGCTTAAAACGCGTTTTAGCACAAATCTATGTGCCGGTGCTAAAAAGAGCAGCATCGGCATGCTTTTCACGTCGTTTGGTAGAAATCCACGTGCGCGTTCTGCCAAAAGCACCATTTGAATGCATATCGTGTGGTTTTGCAGAAAAGTGCGTCCGCGTCTACCAAAAGATGCATGTACATGCTTAAAACGCGTTTTAGCACAAATCCATGTGCCGGTGCTAAAAAGAGCAGCATCGGCATGCTTTTCACGTCGTTTGGTAGAAATCCACGTGCGCGTTCTGCCAAAAGCACCATTTGCATGCATATCGTGCGGTTTTGCAGAAAACTGCGTCCGCGTCTACCAAAAGATGCATGTGCATGCTTAAAACGCGTTTTGGCACAAATCCATGTGCGGGTGCTAAAAAGAGCAGCATCGGCATGCTTTTCACGTCGTTTGGTGGAAATCCACGTGCGCGTTCTACCAGAAGCACCACTTGCATGCATATCGTGCGGTTTTGCAGAAAACTGCGTCCGCGTCTACCAGAAGATGCATGTGCATGCTTAAAACGCGTTTTGGCACAAATCCATGTGCCGGTGCTAAAAAGAGCAGCATCGGCATGCTTTTCGCGTCGTTTGGTAGAAATCCACGTGCGCGTTCTGCGAAAAGCACCATTTGCATGCATATCGTGTGGTTTTGCAGAAAAGTGCGTCCGCGTCTACCAAAAGATGCATGTGCATGCTTAAAACGCGTTTTAGCACAAATCCATGTGCCGGTGCTAAAAAGAGCAGCATCGGCATGCTTTTCACGTCGTTTGGTAGAAATCCACGTGCGCGTTCTGCCAAAAGCACCATTTGCATGCATATCGTGTGGTTTTGCAGAAAACTGCGTCCGCGTCTACCAAAAGATGCATGTGCATGCTTAACACGCGTTTTGGCACAAATCCATGTGCGGGTGCTAAAAAGAGCAGCATCGGCATGCTTTTCACGTCGTTTGGTGGAAATCCACGCGCGCGTTCTCCCAAAAGCACCATTTGCATGCATCTCGTGTGGTTTTGCCGAAAACTGCGTCCGCGTCTACCAAAAGATGCATGTGCATGCTTAAAACGCGTTTTGGCGCAAAGCCATGTGCGGGTGCTAAAAAGAGCAGCATCGGCATGCTTTTCACGTCGTTTGGTAGAAATGCACGCGCGCGTTCTGCCAAAAGCACCATTTGCATGCATATCGTGTGGTTTTGCCGAAAACTGCGTCCGCGTCTACCAAAAGATGCATGTGAATGCTTAAAACGCGTTTTGCCCAAATCCATGTGCGGGTGCTAAAAAGAGCAGCATCGGCATGCTTTTCACGTCGTTTGGTAGAAATCCACGTGCGCGTTCTGCCAAAAGCACCATTTGCATGCATATCGTGCGGTTTTGCAGAAAACTGCGTCCGCGTTTACCAAAAGATGCATGTGCATTATTGAAACGCGTTTTGGCACAAATCCATGTGCGGGTGCGAAAAAGAGCAGCATCGGCATGCTTTTCACGTCGTTTGGTGGAAATCCACGTGCGCGTTCTGCCAAAAGCACCATTTGCATGCATATCGTGCGGTTTTGCAGAAAACTGCGTCCGCGTCTACCAAAAGATGCATGTGCATGCTTAAAACGCGTTTTGGCACAAATCCATGTGCCGGTGCTAAAAAGAGCAGCATCGGCATGTTTTTACGTCGTTTGGTAGAAATCCACGTGCGCGTTCTGCCAAAAGCACCATTTGCATGCATATCGTGTGGTTTTGCAGAAAAGTGCGTCCGCGTCTACCAAAAGATGCATGTGCATGCTTAAAACGCGTTTGAGCACAAATCCATGTGCCGGTGCTAAAAAGAGCAGCATCGGCATGCTTTTCACGTCGTTTGGTAGAAATCCACGTAAGCGTTCTGCCAAAAGCACCATTTGCATGCATATCGTGTGGTTTTGCAGAAAACTGCGTCCGCGTCTACCAAAAGATGCATGTGCATGCTTAACACGCGTTTTGGCACAAATCCATGTGCGGGTGCTAAAAAGAGCAGCATCGGCATGCTTTTCACGTCGTTTGGTAGAAATCCACGCGCGCGTTCTGCCAAAAGCACCATTTGCATGCATATCGTGTGGTTTTGCCGAAAACTGCGTCCGCGTCTACCAAAAGATGCATGTGCATGCTTAAAACGCGTTTTGGCACAAATCCATGTGCGGGTGCTAAAAAGAGCAGCATCGGCATGCTTTTCACATCGTTTGGTAGAAATCCACGTGCGCGTTCTGCCAAAAGCACCATTTGCATGCATATCGTGCGGTTTTGCAGAAAACTGCGTCCGCGTCTACCAAAAGATGCATGTGCATGCTTAACACGCGTTCTGGCACAATTCCATGTGCGGGTGCTAAAAAGAGCAGCATCGGCATGCTTTTCACGTCGTTTGGTAGAAATCCACGCGCGCGTTCTGCCAAAAGCACCATTTGCATGCATATCGTGTGGTTTTGCCGAAAACTGCGTCCGCGTCTTCCAAAAGATGCATGTGCATGCTTAAAACGCGTTTTGGCACAAATCCATGTGCGGGTGCTAAAAAGAGCAGCATCGGCATGCTTTTCACGTCGTTTGGTAGAAATCCACGTGCGCGTTCTGCCAAAAGCACCATTTGCATGCATATCGTGTGGTTGCCGAAAACTGCGTCCGCGTCTACCAAAAGATGCATGCGCATGCTTAAAACGCGTTTTGGCACAAATCCATGTGCGGGTGCTAAAAAGAGCAGCATCGGCATGCTTTTCACGTCGTTTGGTAAAAATTCACGTGCGCGTTCTGCCAAAAGCACCATTTGCATGCATATCGTGCGGTTTTGCAGAAAACTGCGTCCGCGTCTACCAAAAGATGCATGTGCATGCTTAAAACGCGTTTTGGCACAATTCCATGTGCGGGTGCTAAAAAGAGCAGCATCGGCATGCTTTTCACGTCGTTTGGTGGAAATCCACGTGCGCGTTCTGCCAGAAGCACCATTTGCATGCATATCTTGCGGTTTTGCAGAAAACTGCGTCCGCGTCTACCAGGAGATGCATGTGCATGCTTAAAACGCGTTTTGGCACAAATCCATGTGCCGGTGCTAAAAAGAGCAGCATCGGCATGCTTTTCACGTCGTTTGGTAGAAATCCACGTGCGCGTTCTGCCAAAAGCACCATTTGCATGCATATCGTGTGGTTTTGCAGAAAAGTGCGTCCGCGTCTACCAAAAGATGCATGTGCATGCTTAAAACGCGTTTTAGCACAAATCCATGTGCCGGTGCTAAAAAGAGCAGCATCGGCATGCTTTTCACGTCGTTTGGTAGAAATCCACGTGCGCGTTCTGCCAAAAGCACCATTTGCATGCATATCATGTGGTTTTGCAGAAAACTGCGTCCGCGTCTACCAAAAGATGCATGTGCATGCTTAACACGTGTTTTGGCACAAATCCATGTGCGGGTGCTAAAAAGAGCAGCATCGCCATGCTTTTCACGTCGTTTGGTAGAAATCCACGCGCGCGTTCTGCCAAAAGCACCATTTGCGTGCATATCGTGTGGTTTTGCCGAAAACTGCGTCCGCGTCTACCAAAAGATGCATGTGCATGCTTAAAACGCGTTTTGGCACAAATCCATGTGCGGGTGCTAAAAAGAGCAGCATCGGCATGCTTTTCACGTCGTTTGGTAGGAATCCACGTGCGCGTTCTGCCAAAAGCACCATTTGCATGCATATCGTGCGGTTTTGCAGAAAACTGCGTCCGCGTCTACCAAAAGATGCATGTGCGTGCTCAAAACGCGTTTTGGCACAAATGCATTTGCGGGTGCTAAAAAGAGCAGCATCGGCATGCTTTTCACGTCGTTTGGTGGAAATCCACGTGCGCGTTCTGCCAAAAGAACCATTTGCATGCATATCGTGCGGTTTTGCAGAAAACTGCGTCCGCGTCTACCAAAAGATGCATGTGCATGCTTAAAACGCGTTTTGGCACAAATCCATGTGCCGGTGCTAAAAAGAGCAGCATCGGCATGCTTTTCACGTCGTTTGGTAGAAATCCACGTGCGCGTTCTGCCAAAAGCACCATTTGCATGCATATGGTGTGGTTTTGCAGAAAAGTGCGTCCGCGTCTACCAAAAGATGCATGCGCATGCTTAAAACGCGTTTTAGCACAAATCTATGTGCCGGTGCTAAAAAGAGCAGCATCGGCATGCTTTTCACGTCGTTTGGTAGAAATCCACGTGCGCGTTCTGCCAAAAGCACCATTTGAATGCATATCGTGTGGTTTTGCAGAAAAGTGCGTCCGCGTCTACCAAAAGATGCATGTGCATGCTTACAACGCGTTTTAGCACAAATCCATGTGCCGGTGCTAAAAAGAGCAGCATCGGCATGCTTTTCACGTCGTTTGGTAGAAATCCACGTGCGCGTTCTGCCAAAAGCACCATTTGCATGCATATCGTGTGGTTTTGCAGAAAAGTGCGTCCGCGTCTACCAAAAGATGCATGTGCATGCTTAAAACGCGTTTTAGCACAAATCTATGTGCCGGTGCTAAAAAGAGCAGCATCGGCATGTTTTTCACGTCGTTTGGTAGAAATCCACGTGCGCGTTCTGCCAAAAGCACCATTTGAATGCATATCGTGTGGTTTTGCAGAAAAGTGCGTCCGCGTCTACCAAAAGATGCATGTGCATGCTTAAAACGCGTTTTAGCACAAATCCATGTGCCGGTGCTAAAAAGAGCAGCATCGGCATGCTTTTCACGTCGTTTGGTAGAAATCCACGTGCGCGTTCTGCCAAAAGCACCATTTGCATGCATATCGTGCGGTTTTGCAGAAAACTGCGTCCGCGTCTACCAAATGATGCATGTGCATGCTTAAAACGCGTTTTGGCACAAATCCATGTGCGGGTGCTAAAAAGAGCAGCATCGGCATGCTTTTCACGTCGTTTGGTGGAAATCCACGTGCGCGTTCTACCAGGAGCACCATTTGCATGCATATCGTGCGGTTTTGCAGAAAACTGCGTCCGCGTCTACCAGAAGATGCATGTGCATGCTTAAAACGCGTTTTGGCACAAATCCATGTGCCGGTGCTAAAAATAGCAGCATCGGCATGCTTTTCACGTCGTTTGGTAGAAATCCACGTGCGCGTTCTGCCAAAAGCACCATTTGCATGCATATCGTGTGGTTTTGCAGAAAAGTGCGTCCGCGTCTACCAAAAGATGCATGTGCATGCTTAAAACGCGTTTTAGCACAAATCCATGTGCCGGTGCTAAAAAGAGCAGCATCGGCATGCTTTTCACGTCGTTTGGTAGAAATCCACGTGCGCGTTCTGCCAAAAGCACCATTTGCATGCATATCGTGTGGTTTTGCAGAAAACTGCGTCCGCGTCTACCAAAAGATGCATGTGCATGCTTAACACGCGTTTTGGCACAAATCCATGTGCGGGTGCTAAAAAGAGCAGCATCGGCATGCTTTTCACGTCGTTTGGTAGAAATCCACGCGCGCGTTCTGCCAAAAGCACCATTTGCATGCATATCGTGTGGTTTTGCCGAAAACTGCGTCCGCGTCTACCAAAAGATGCATGTGCATGCTTAAAACGCGTTTTGGCACAAATCCATGTGCGGGTGCTAAAAAGAGCAGCATCGGCATGCTTTTCACGTCGTTTGGTAGAAATCCACGTGCGCGTTCTGCCAAAAAGCACCATTTGCATGCATATCGTGTGGTTTTGCAGAAAACTGCGTCCACGTCTACCAAAAGATGCATGTGCATGCTTAAAACGCGTTTTGGCACAAATCCATGTGCGGGTGCTAAAAAGAGCAGCATCGGCATGCTTTTCACGTCGTTTGGTAGAAATGCACGCGCGCGTTCTGCCAAAAGCACCATTTGCATGCATATCGTGTGGTTTTGCCGAAAACTGCGTCCGCGTCTACCAAAAGATGCATGTGCATGCTTAAAACGCGTTTTGCCACAAATCCATGTGCGGGTGCTAAAAAGAGCAGCATCGGCATGCTTTTCACGTCGTTTGGTAGAAATCCGCGTGCGCGTTCTGCGAAAAGCACCATTTGCATGCATATCGTGCGGTTTTGCAGAAAACTGCGTCCGCGTTTACCAAAAGATGCATGTGCATTATTGAAACGCGTTTTGGCACAAATCCATGTACGGGTGCGAAAAAGAGCAGCATCGGCATGCTTTTCACGTCGTTTGGTGGAAATCCACGTGCGCGTTCTGCCAGAAGCACCATTTGCATGCATATCTTGCGGTTTTGCAGAAAACTGCGTCCGCGTCTACCAGGAGATGCATGTGCATGCTTAAAACGCGTTTGGGCACAAATCCATGTGCCGGTGCTAAAAAGAGCAGCATCGGCATGCTTTTCACGTCGTTTGGTAGAAATCCACGTGCGCGTTCTGCCAAAAGCACCATTTGCATGCATATCGTGTGGTTTTGCAGAAAAGTGCGTCCGCGTCTACCAAAAGATGCATGTGCATGCTTAAAACGCGTTTTAGCACAAATCCATGTGCCGGTGCTAAAAAGAGCAGCATCGGCATGCTTTTCACGTCGTTTGGTAGAAATCCACGTGCGCGTTCTGCCAAAAGCATCATTTGCATGCATATCATGTGGTTTTGCAGAAAACTGCGTCCGCGTCTACCAAAAGATGCATGTGCATGCTTAACACGCGTTTTGGCACAAATCCATGTGCGGGTGCTAAAAAGAGCAGCATCGCCATGCTTTTCACGTCGTTTGGTAGAAATCCACGCGCGCGTTCTGCCAAAAGCACCATTTGCATGCATATCGTGTGGTTTTGCAGAAAAGTGCGTCCGCGTCTACCAAAAGATGCATGTGCATGCTTAAAACGCGTTTTAGCACAAATCCATGTGCCGGTGCTAAAAAGAGCAGCATCGGCATGCTTTTCACGTCGTTTGGTAGAAATCCACGTGCGCGTTCTGCCAAAAGCACCATTTGCATGCATATCGTGCGGTTTTGCAGAAAACTGCGTCCGCGTCTACCAAAAGATGCATGTGCATGCTTAAAACGCGTTTTGGCACAAATCCATGTGCGGGTGCTAAAAAGAGCAGCATCGGCATGCTTTTCACGTCGTTTGATGGAAATCCACGTGCGCGTTCTACCAGGAGCACCATTTGCATGCATATCGTGCGGTTTTGCAGAAAACTGCGTCCGCGTCTACCAGAAGATGCATGTGCATGCTTAAAACGCGTTTTGGCACAAATCCATGTGCCGGTGCTAAAAATAGCAGCATCGGCATGCTTTTCACGTCGTTTGGTAGAAATCCACGTGCGCGTTCTGCCAAAAGCACCATTTGCATGCATATCGTGTGGTTTTGCAGAAAAGTGCGTCCGCGTCTACCAAAAGATGCATGTGCATGCTTAAAACGCGTTTTAGCACAAATCCATGTGCCGGTGCTAAAAAGAGCAGCATCGGCATGCTTTTCACGTCGTTTGGTAGAAATCCACGTGCGCGTTCTGCCAAAAGCACCATTTGCATGCATATCGTGTGGTTTTGCAGAAAACTGCGTCCGCGTCTACCAAAAGATGCATGTGCATGCTTAACACGCGTTTTGGCACAAATCCATGTGCGGGTGCTAAAAAGAGCAGCATCGGCATGCTTTTCACGTCGTTTGGTAGAAATCCACGCGCGCGTTCTGCCAAAAGCACCATTTGCATGCATATCGTGTGGTTTTGCCGAAAACTGCGTCCGCGTCTACCAAAAGATGCATGTGCATGCTTAAAACGCGTTTTGGCACAAATCCATGTGCGGGTGCTAAAAAGAGCAGCATCGGCATGCTTTTCACGTCGTTTGGTAGAAATCCACGTGCGCGTTCTGCCAAAAAGCACCATTTGCATGCATATCGTGTGGTTTTGCAGAAAACTGCGTCCACGTCTACCAAAAGATGCATGTGCATGCTTAAAACGCGTTTTGGCACAAATCCATGTGCGGGTGCTAAAAAGAGCAGCATCGGCATGCTTTTCACGTCGTTTGGTAGAAATGCACGCGCGCGTTCTGCCAAAAGCACCATTTGCATGCATATCGTGTGGTTTTGCCGAAAACTGCGTCCGCGTCTACCAAAAGATGCATGTGCATGCTTAAAACGCGTTTTGCCACAAATCCATGTGCGGGTGCTAAAAAGAGCAGCATCGGCATGCTTTTCACGTCGTTTGGTAGAAATCCGCGTGCGCGTTCTGCGAAAAGCACCATTTGCATGCATATCGTGCGGTTTTGCAGAAAACTGCGTCCGCGTTTACCAAAAGATGCATGTGCATTATTGAAACGCGTTTTGGCACAAATCCATGTACGGGTGCGAAAAAGAGCAGCATCGGCATGCTTTTCACGTCGTTTGGTGGAAATCCACGTGCGCGTTCTGCCAGAAGCACCATTTGCATGCATATCTTGCGGTTTTGCAGAAAACTGCGTCCGCGTCTACCAGGAGATGCATGTGCATGCTTAAAACGCGTTTGGGCACAAATCCATGTGCCGGTGCTAAAAAGAGCAGCATCGGCATGCTTTTCACGTCGTTTGGTAGAAATCCACGTGCGCGTTCTGCCAAAAGCACCATTTGCATGCATATCGTGTGGTTTTGCAGAAAAGTGCGTCCGCGTCTACCAAAAGATGCATGTGCATGCTTAAAACGCGTTTTAGCACAAATCCATGTGCCGGTGCTAAAAAGAGCAGCATCGGCATGCTTTTCACGTCGTTTGGTAGAAATCCACGTGCGCGTTCTGCCAAAAGCATCATTTGCATGCATATCATGTGGTTTTGCAGAAAACTGCGTCCGCGTCTACCAAAAGATGCATGTGCATGCTTAACACGCGTTTTGGCACAAATCCATGTGCGGGTGCTAAAAAGAGCAGCATCGCCATGCTTTTCACGTCGTTTGGTAGAAATCCACGCGCGCGTTCTGCCAAAAGCACCATTTGCGTGCATATCGTGTGGTTTTGCCGAAAACTGCGTCCGCGTCTACCAAAAGATGCATGTGCATGCTTAAAACGCGTTTTGGCACAAATCCATGTGCGGGTGCTAAAAAGAGCAGCATCGGCATGCTTTTCACGTCGTTTGGTAGAAATCCACGTGCGCGTTCTGCCAAAAGCACCATTTGCATGCATATCGTGCGGTTTTGCAGAAAACTGCGTCCGCGTCTACCAAAAGATGCATGTGCGTGCTTAAAACGCGTTTTGGCACAAATCCATTTGCGGGTGCTAAAAAGAGCAGCATCGGCATGCTTTTCACGTCGTTTGGTGGAAATCCACGTGCGCGTTCTGCCAAAAGAACCATTTGCATGCATATCGTGCGGTTTTGCAGAAAACTGCGTCCGCGCCTACCAAAAGATGCATGTGCATGCTTAAAACGCGTTTTGGCACAAATCCATGTGCCGGTGCTAAAAAGAGCAGCATCGGCATGCTTTTCACGTCGTTTGGTAGAAATCCACGTGCGCGTTCTGCCAAAAGCACCATTTGCATGCATATGGTGTGGTTTTGCAGAAAAGTGCGTCCGCGTCTACCCAAAGATGCATGCGCATGCTTAAAACGCGTTTTAGCACAAATCTATGTGCCGGTGCTAAAAAGAGCAGCATCGGCATGCTTTTCACGTCGTTTGGTAGAAATCCACGTGCGCGTTCTGCCAAAAGCACCATTTGAATGCATATCGTGTGGTTTTGCTGAAAAGTGCGTCCGCGTCTACCAAAAGATGCATGTGCATGCTTACAACGCGTTTTAGCACAAATCCATGTGCCGGTGCTAAAAAGAGCAGCATCGGCATGCTTTTCACGTCGTTTGGTAGAAATCCACGTGCGCGTTCTGCCAAAAGCACCATTTGCATGCATATCGTGTGGTTTTGCAGAAAAGTGCGTCCGCGTCTACCAAAAGATGCATGTGCATGCTTAAAACGCGTTTTAGCACAAATCTATGTGCCGGTGCTAAAAAGAGCAGCATCGGCATGTTTTTCACGTCGTTTGGTAGAAATCCACGTGCGCGTTCTGCCAAAAGCACCATTTGAATGCATATCGTGTGGTTTTGCAGAAAAGTGCGTCCGCGTCTACCAAAAGATGCATGTGCATGCTTAAAACGCGTTTTAGCACAAATCCATGTGCCGGTGCTAAAAAGAGCAGCATCGGCATGCTTTTCACGTCGTTTGGTAGAAATCCACGTGCGCGTTCTACCAAAAGCACCATTTGCATGCATATCGTGCGGTTTTGCAGAAAACTGCGTCCGCGTCTACCAAAAGATGCATGTGCATGCTTAAAACGCGTTTTGGCACAAATCCATGTGCGGGTGCTAAAAAGAGCAGCATCGGCATGCTTTTCACGTCGTTTGGTGGAAATCCACGTGCGCGTTCTGCCAAAAGCACCATTTGCATGCATATCGTGTGGTTTTGCAGAAAAGTGCGTCCGCGTCTACCAAAAGATGCATGTGCATGCTTAAAACGCGTTTTAGCACAAATCCATGTGCCGGTGCTAAAAAGAGCAGCATCGGCATGCTTTTCACGTCGTTTGGTAGAAATCCACGTGCGCGTTCTGCCAAAAGCACCATTTGCATGCATATCGTGTGGTTTTGCAGAAAAGTGCGTCCGCGTCTACCAAAAGATGCATGTGCATGCTTAAAACGCGTTTTAGCACAAATCCATGTGCCGGTGCTAAAAAGAGCAGCATCGGCATGCTTTTCACGTCGTTTGGTAGAAATCCACGTGCGCGTTCTGCCAAAAGCACCATTTGCATGCATATCGTGCGGTTTTGCAGAAAACTGCGTCCGCGTCTACCAAAACATGCATGTGCATGCTTAAAACGCGTTTTGGCACAAATCCATGTGCGGGTGCTAAAAAGAGCAGCATCGGCATGCTTTTCACGTCGTTTGGTAGAAATCCACGTGCGCGTTCTGCCAAAAGCACCATTTGAATGCATATCGTGTGGTTTTGCAGAAAAGTGCGTCCGCGTCTACCAAAAGATGCATGTGCATGCTTAAAACGCGTTTTAGCACAAATCCATGTGCCGGTGCTAAAAAGAGCAGCATCGGCATGCTTTTCACGTCGTTTGGTAGAAATCCACGTGCGCGTTCTGCCAAAAGCACCATTTGCATGCATATCGTGCGGTTTTGCAGAAAACTGCGTCCGCGTCTACCAAATGATGCATGTGCATGCTTAAAACGCGTTTTGGCACAAATCCATGTGCGGGTGCTAAAAAGAGCAGCATCGGCATGCTTTTCACGTCGTTTGGTGGAAATCCACGTGCGCGTTCTACCAGGAGCACCATTTGCATGCATATCGTGCGGTTTTGCAGAAAACTGCGTCCGCGTCTACCAGAAGATGCATGTGCATGCTTAAAACGCGTTTTGGCACAAATCCATGTGCCGGTGCTAAAAATAGCAGCATCGGCATGCTTTTCACGTCGTTTGGTAGAAATCCACGTGCGCGTTCTGCCAAAAGCACCATTTGCATGCATATCGTGTGGTTTTGCAGAAAAGTGCGTCCGCGTCTACCAAAAGATGCATGTGCATGCTTAAAACGCGTTTTAGCACAAATCCATGTGCCGGTGCTAAAAAGAGCAGCATCGGCATGCTTTTCACGTCGTTTGGTAGAAATCCACGTGCGCGTTCTGCCAAAAGCACCATTTGCATGCATATCGTGTGGTTTTGCAGAAAACTGCGTCCGCGTCTACCAAAAGATGCATGTGCATGCTTAACACGCGTTTTGGCACAAATCCATGTGCGGGTGCTAAAAAGAGCAGCATCGGCATGCTTTTCACGTCGTTTGGTAGAAATCCACGCGCGCGTTCTGCCAAAAGCACCATTTGCATGCATATCGTGTGGTTTTGCCGAAAACTGCGTCCGCGTCTACCAAAAGATGCATGTGCATGCTTAAAACGCGTTTTGGCACAAATCCATGTGCGGGTGCTAAAAAGAGCAGCATCGGCATGCTTTTCACGTCGTTTGGTAGAAATCCACGTGCGCGTTCTGCCAAAAAGCACCATTTGCATGCATATCGTGTGGTTTTGCAGAAAACTGCGTCCACGTCTACCAAAAGATGCATGTGCATGCTTAAAACGCGTTTTGGCACAAATCCATGTGCGGGTGCTAAAAAGAGCAGCATCGGCATGCTTTTCACGTCGTTTGGTAGAAATGCACGCGCGCGTTCTGCCAAAAGCACCATTTGCATGCATATCGTGTGGTTTTGCCGAAAACTGCGTCCGCGTCTACCAAAAGATGCATGTGCATGCTTAAAACGCGTTTTGCCACAAATCCATGTGCGGGTGCTAAAAAGAGCAGCATCGGCATGCTTTTCACGTCGTTTGGTAGAAATCCGCGTGCGCGTTCTGCGAAAAGCACCATTTGCATGCATATCGTGCGGTTTTGCAGAAAACTGCGTCCGCGTTTACCAAAAGATGCATGTGCATTATTGAAACGCGTTTTGGCACAAATCCATGTACGGGTGCGAAAAAGAGCAGCATCGGCATGCTTTTCACGTCGTTTGGTGGAAATCCACGTGCGCGTTCTGCCAGAAGCACCATTTGCATGCATATCTTGCGGTTTTGCAGAAAACTGCGTCCGCGTCTACCAGGAGATGCATGTGCATGCTTAAAACGCGTTTGGGCACAAATCCATGTGCCGGTGCTAAAAAGAGCAGCATCGGCATGCTTTTCACGTCGTTTGGTAGAAATCCACGTGCGCGTTCTGCCAAAAGCACCATTTGCATGCATATCGTGTGGTTTTGCAGAAAAGTGCGTCCGCGTCTACCAAAAGATGCATGTGCATGCTTAAAACGCGTTTTAGCACAAATCCATGTGCCGGTGCTAAAAAGAGCAGCATCGGCATGCTTTTCACGTCGTTTGGTAGAAATCCACGTGCGCGTTCTGCCAAAAGCATCATTTGCATGCATATCATGTGGTTTTGCAGAAAACTGCGTCCGCGTCTACCAAAAGATGCATGTGCATGCTTAACACGCGTTTTGGCACAAATCCATGTGCGGGTGCTAAAAAGAGCAGCATCGCCATGCTTTTCACGTCGTTTGGTAGAAATCCACGCGCGCGTTCTGCCAAAAGCACCATTTGCATGCATATCGTGTGGTTTTGCAGAAAAGTGCGTCCGCGTCTACCAAAAGATGCATGTGCATGCTTAAAACGCGTTTTAGCACAAATCCATGTGCCGGTGCTAAAAAGAGCAGCATCGGCATGCTTTTCACGTCGTTTGGTAGAAATCCACGTGCGCGTTCTGCCAAAAGCACCATTTGCATGCATATCGTGCGGTTTTGCAGAAAACTGCGTCCGCGTCTACCAAAAGATGCATGTGCATGCTTAAAACGCGTTTTGGCACAAATCCATGTGCGGGTGCTAAAAAGAGCAGCATCGGCATGCTTTTCACGTCGTTTGATGGAAATCCACGTGCGCGTTCTACCAGGAGCACCATTTGCATGCATATCGTGCGGTTTTGCAGAAAACTGCGTCCGCGTCTACCAGAAGATGCATGTGCATGCTTAAAACGCGTTTTGGCACAAATCCATGTGCCGGTGCTAAAAATAGCAGCATCGGCATGCTTTTCACGTCGTTTGGTAGAAATCCACGTGCGCGTTCTGCCAAAAGCACCATTTGCATGCATATCGTGTGGTTTTGCAGAAAAGTGCGTCCGCGTCTACCAAAAGATGCATGTGCATGCTTAAAACGCGTTTTAGCACAAATCCATGTGCCGGTGCTAAAAAGAGCAGCATCGGCATGCTTTTCACGTCGTTTGGTAGAAATCCACGTGCGCGTTCTGCCAAAAGCACCATTTGCATGCATATCGTGTGGTTTTGCAGAAAACTGCGTCCGCGTCTACCAAAAGATGCATGTGCATGCTTAACACGCGTTTTGGCACAAATCCATGTGCGGGTGCTAAAAAGAGCAGCATCGGCATGCTTTTCACGTCGTTTGGTAGAAATCCACGCGCGCGTTCTGCCAAAAGCACCATTTGCATGCATATCGTGTGGTTTTGCCGAAAACTGCGTCCGCGTCTACCAAAAGATGCATGTGCATGCTTAAAACGCGTTTTGGCACAAATCCATGTGCGGGTGCTAAAAAGAGCAGCATCGGCATGCTTTTCACGTCGTTTGGTAGAAATCCACGTGCGCGTTCTGCCAAAAAGCACCATTTGCATGCATATCGTGTGGTTTTGCAGAAAACTGCGTCCACGTCTACCAAAAGATGCATGTGCATGCTTAAAACGCGTTTTGGCACAAATCCATGTGCGGGTGCTAAAAAGAGCAGCATCGGCATGCTTTTCACGTCGTTTGGTAGAAATGCACGCGCGCGTTCTGCCAAAAGCACCATTTGCATGCATATCGTGTGGTTTTGCCGAAAACTGCGTCCGCGTCTACCAAAAGATGCATGTGCATGCTTAAAACGCGTTTTGCCACAAATCCATGTGCGGGTGCTAAAAAGAGCAGCATCGGCATGCTTTTCACGTCGTTTGGTAGAAATCCGCGTGCGCGTTCTGCGAAAAGCACCATTTGCATGCATATCGTGCGGTTTTGCAGAAAACTGCGTCCGCGTTTACCAAAAGATGCATGTGCATTATTGAAACGCGTTTTGGCACAAATCCATGTACGGGTGCGAAAAAGAGCAGCATCGGCATGCTTTTCACGTCGTTTGGTGGAAATCCACGTGCGCGTTCTGCCAGAAGCACCATTTGCATGCATATCTTGCGGTTTTGCAGAAAACTGCGTCCGCGTCTACCAGGAGATGCATGTGCATGCTTAAAACGCGTTTGGGCACAAATCCATGTGCCGGTGCTAAAAAGAGCAGCATCGGCATGCTTTTCACGTCGTTTGGTAGAAATCCACGTGCGCGTTCTGCCAAAAGCACCATTTGCATGCATATCGTGTGGTTTTGCAGAAAAGTGCGTCCGCGTCTACCAAAAGATGCATGTGCATGCTTAAAACGCGTTTTAGCACAAATCCATGTGCCGGTGCTAAAAAGAGCAGCATCGGCATGCTTTTCACGTCGTTTGGTAGAAATCCACGTGCGCGTTCTGCCAAAAGCATCATTTGCATGCATATCATGTGGTTTTGCAGAAAACTGCGTCCGCGTCTACCAAAAGATGCATGTGCATGCTTAACACGCGTTTTGGCACAAATCCATGTGCGGGTGCTAAAAAGAGCAGCATCGCCATGCTTTTCACGTCGTTTGGTAGAAATCCACGCGCGCGTTCTGCCAAAAGCACCATTTGCGTGCATATCGTGTGGTTTTGCCGAAAACTGCGTCCGCGTCTACCAAAAGATGCATGTGCATGCTTAAAACGCGTTTTGGCACAAATCCATGTGCGGGTGCTAAAAAGAGCAGCATCGGCATGCTTTTCACGTCGTTTGGTAGAAATCCACGTGCGCGTTCTGCCAAAAGCACCATTTGCATGCATATCGTGCGGTTTTGCAGAAAACTGCGTCCGCGTCTACCAAAAGATGCATGTGCGTGCTTAAAACGCGTTTTGGCACAAATCCATTTGCGGGTGCTAAAAAGAGCAGCATCGGCATGCTTTTCACGTCGTTTGGTGGAAATCCACGTGCGCGTTCTGCCAAAAGAACCATTTGCATGCATATCGTGCGGTTTTGCAGAAAACTGCGTCCGCGCCTACCAAAAGATGCATGTGCATGCTTAAAACGCGTTTTGGCACAAATCCATGTGCCGGTGCTAAAAAGAGCAGCATCGGCATGCTTTTCACGTCGTTTGGTAGAAATCCACGTGCGCGTTCTGCCAAAAGCACCATTTGCATGCATATGGTGTGGTTTTGCAGAAAAGTGCGTCCGCGTCTACCCAAAGATGCATGCGCATGCTTAAAACGCGTTTTAGCACAAATCTATGTGCCGGTGCTAAAAAGAGCAGCATCGGCATGCTTTTCACGTCGTTTGGTAGAAATCCACGTGCGCGTTCTGCCAAAAGCACCATTTGAATGCATATCGTGTGGTTTTGCTGAAAAGTGCGTCCGCGTCTACCAAAAGATGCATGTGCATGCTTACAACGCGTTTTAGCACAAATCCATGTGCCGGTGCTAAAAAGAGCAGCATCGGCATGCTTTTCACGTCGTTTGGTAGAAATCCACGTGCGCGTTCTGCCAAAAGCACCATTTGCATGCATATCGTGTGGTTTTGCAGAAAAGTGCGTCCGCGTCTACCAAAAGATGCATGTGCATGCTTAAAACGCGTTTTAGCACAAATCTATGTGCCGGTGCTAAAAAGAGCAGCATCGGCATGTTTTTCACGTCGTTTGGTAGAAATCCACGTGCGCGTTCTGCCAAAAGCACCATTTGAATGCATATCGTGTGGTTTTGCAGAAAAGTGCGTCCGCGTCTACCAAAAGATGCATGTGCATGCTTAAAACGCGTTTTAGCACAAATCCATGTGCCGGTGCTAAAAAGAGCAGCATCGGCATGCTTTTCACGTCGTTTGGTAGAAATCCACGTGCGCGTTCTACCAAAAGCACCATTTGCATGCATATCGTGCGGTTTTGCAGAAAACTGCGTCCGCGTCTACCAAAAGATGCATGTGCATGCTTAAAACGCGTTTTGGCACAAATCCATGTGCGGGTGCTAAAAAGAGCAGCATCGGCATGCTTTTCACGTCGTTTGGTGGAAATCCACGTGCGCGTTCTGCCAAAAGCACCATTTGCATGCATATCGTGTGGTTTTGCAGAAAAGTGCGTCCGCGTCTACCAAAAGATGCATGTGCATGCTTAAAACGCGTTTTAGCACAAATCCATGTGCCGGTGCTAAAAAGAGCAGCATCGGCATGCTTTTCACGTCGTTTGGTAGAAATCCACGTGCGCGTTCTGCCAAAAGCACCATTTGCATGCATATCGTGTGGTTTTGCAGAAAAGTGCGTCCGCGTCTACCAAAAGATGCATGTGCATGCTTAAAACGCGTTTTAGCACAAATCCATGTGCCGGTGCTAAAAAGAGCAGCATCGGCATGCTTTTCACGTCGTTTGGTAGAAATCCACGTGCGCGTTCTGCCAAAAGCACCATTTGCATGCATATCGTGCGGTTTTGCAGAAAACTGCGTCCGCGTCTACCAAAACATGCATGTGCATGCTTAAAACGCGTTTTGGCACAAATCCATGTGCGGGTGCTAAAAAGAGCAGCATCGGCATGCTTTTCACGTCGTTTGGTAGAAATCCACGTGCGCGTTCTGCCAAAAGCACCATTTGCATGCATATCGTGTGGTTTTGCAGAAAACTGCGTCCGCGTCTACCAAAAGATGCATGCGCATGCTTAAAACGCGTTTTAGCACAAATCTATGTGCCGGTGCTAAAAAGAGCAGCATCGGCATGCTTTTCACGTCGTTTGGTAGAAATCCACGTGCGCGTTCTGCCAAAAGCACCATTTGAATGCATATCGTGTGGTTTTGCAGAAAAGTGCGTCCGCGTCTACCAAAAGATGCATGTGCATGCTTACAACGCGTTTTAGCACAAATCCATGTGCCGGTGCTAAAAAGAGCAGCATCGGCATGCTTTTCACGTCGTTTGGTAGAAATCCACGTGCGCGTTCTGCCAAAAGCACCATTTGCATGCATATCGTGTGGTTTTGCAGAAAAGTGCGTCCGCGTCTACCAAAAGATGCATGTGCATGCTTAAAACGCGTTTTAGCACAAATCTATGTGCCGGTGCTAAAAAGAGCAGCATCGGCATGTTTTTCACGTCGTTTGGTAGAAATCCACGTGCGCGTTCTGCCAAAAGCACCATTTGAATGCATATCGTGTGGTTTTGCAGAAAAGTGCGTCTGCGTCTACCAAAAGATGCATGTGCATGCTTAAAACGCGTTTTAGCACAAATCCATGTGCCGGTGCTAAAAAGAGCAGCATCGGCATGCTTTTCACGTCGTTTGGTAGAAATCCACGTGCGCGTTCTGCCAAAAGCACCATTTGCATGCATATCGTGCGGTTTTGCAGAAAACTGCGTCCGCGTCTACCAAAAGATGCATGTGCATGCTTAAAACGCGTTTTGGCACAAATCCATGTGCGGGTGCTAAAAAGAGCAGCATCGGCATGCTTTTCACGTCGTTTGGTGGAAATCCACGTGCGCGTTCTACCAGAAGCACCATTTGCATGCATATCGTGCGGTTTTGCAGAAAACTGCGTCCGCGTCTACCAGAAGATGCATGTGCATGCTTAAAACGCGTTTTGGCACAAATCCATGTGCCGGTGCTAAAAATAGCAGCATCGGCATGCTTTTCACGTCGTTTGGTAGAAATCCACGTGCGCGTTCTGCCAAAAGCACCATTTGCATGCATATCGTGTGGTTTTGCAGAAAAGTGCGTCCGCGTCTACCAAAAGATGCAAGTGCATGCTTAAAACGCGTTTTAGCACAAATCCATGTGCCGGTGCTAAAAAGAGCAGCATCGGCATGCTTTTCACGTCGTTTGGTAGAAATCCACGTGCGCGTTCTGCCAAAAGCACCATTTGCATGCATATCGTGTGGTTTTGCAGAAAACTGCGTCCGCGTCTACCAAAAGATGCATGTGCATGCTTAACACGCGTTTTGGCACAAATCCATGTGCGGGTGCTAAAAAGAGCAGCATCGGCATGCTTTTCACGTCGTTTGGTAGAAATCCACGCGCGCGTTCTGCCAAAAGCACCATTTGCATGCATATCGTGTGGTTTTGCCGAAAACTGCGTCCGCGTCTACCAAAAGATGCATGTGCATGCTTAAAACGCGTTTTGGCACAAATCCATGTGCGGGTGCTAAAAAGAGCAGCATCGGCATGCTTTTCACGTCGTTTGGTAGAAATCCACGTGCGCGTTCTGCCAAAAAGCACCATTTGCATGCATATCGTGTGCTTTTGCAGAAAACTGCGTCCGCGTCTACCAAAAGATGCATGTGCATGCTTAAAACGCGTTTTGGCACAAATCCATGTGCGGGTGCTAAAAAGAGCAGCATCGGCATGCTTTTCACGTCGTTTGGTAGAAATGCACGCGCGCGTTCTGCCAAAAGCACCATTTGCATGCATATCGTGTGGTTTTGCCGAAAACTGCGTCCGCGTCTACCAAAAGATGCATGTGCATGCTTAAAACGCGTTTTGCCACAAATCCATGTGCGGGTGCTAAAAAGAGCAGCATCGGCATGCTTTTCACGTCGTTTGGTAGAAATCCGCGTGCGCGTTCTGCCAAAAGCACCATTTGCATGCATATCGTGTGGTTTTGCCGAAAACTGCGTCCGCGTCTACCAAAAGATGCATGTGCATGCTTAAAACGCGTTTTGGCACAAATCCATGTGCGGGTGCTAAAAAGAGCAGCATCGGCATGCTTTTCACGTCGTTTGGTAGAAATCCACGTGCGCGTTCTGCCAAAAGCACCATTTGCATGCATATCGTGCGGTTTTGCAGAAAACTGCGTCCGCGTCTACCAAAAGATGCATGTGCATGCTTAAAACGCGTTTTGGCACAAATCCATGTGCGGGTGCTAAAAAGAGCAGCATCGGCATGCTTTTCACGTCGTTTGGTGGAAATCCACGTGCGCGTTCTACCAGAAGCACCATTTGCATGCATATCGTGCGGTTTTGCAGAAAACTGCGTCCGCGTCTACCAGAAGATGCATGTGCATGCTTAAAACGCGTTTTGGCACAAATCCATGTGCCGGTGCTAAAAATAGCAGCATCGGCATGCTTTTCACGTCGTTTGGTAGAAATCCACGTGCGCGTTCTGCCAAAAGCACCATTTGCATGCATATCGTGTGGTTTTGCAGAAAAGTGCGTCCGCGTCTACCAAAAGATGCATGTGCATGCTTAAAACGCGTTTTAGCACAAATCCATGTGCCGGTGCTAAAAAGAGCAGCATCGGCATGCTTTTCACGTCGTTTGGTAGAAATCCACGTGCGCGTTCTGCCAAAAGCACCATTTGCATGCATATCGTGCGGTTTTGCAGAAAACTGCGTCCGCGTCTACCAAAAGATGCATGTGCATGCTTAAAACGCGTTTTGGCACAAATCCATGTGCGGGTGCTAAAAAGAGCAGCATCGGCATGCTTTTCACGTCGTTTGGTGGAAATCCACGTGCGCGTTCTACCAGAAGCACCATTTGCATGCATATCGTGCGGTTTTGCAGAAAACTGCGTCCGCGTCTACCAGAAGATGCATGTGCATGCTTAAAACGCGTTTTGGCACAAATCCATGTGCCGGTGCTAAAAATAGCAGCATCGGCATGCTTTTCACGTCGTTTGGTAGAAATCCACGTGCGCGTTCTGCCAAAAGCACCATTTGCATGCATATCGTGTGGTTTTGCAGAAAAGTGCGTCCGCGTCTACCAAAAGATGCATGTGCATGCTTAAAACGCGTTTTAGCACAAATCCATGTGCCGGTGCTAAAAAGAGCAGCATCGGCATGCTTTTCACGTCGTTTGGTAGAAATCCACGTGCGCGTTCTGCCAAAAGCACCATTTGCATGCATATCGTGTGGTTTTGCAGAAAACTGCGTCCGCGTCTACCAAAAGATGCATGTGCATGCTTAACACGCGTTTTGGCACAAATCCATGTGCGGGTGCTAAAAAGAGCAGCATCGGCATGCTTTTCACGTCGTTTGGTAGAAATCCACGCGCGCGTTCTGCCAAAAGCACCATTTGCATGCATATCGTGTGGTTTTGCCGAAAACTGCGTCCGCGTCTACCAAAAGATGCATGTGCATGCTTAAAACGCGTTTTGGCACAAATCCATGTGCGGGTGCTAAAAAGAGCAGCATCGGCATGCTTTTCACGTCGTTTGGTAGAAATCCACGTGCGCGTTCTGCCAAAAAGCACCATTTGCATGCATATCGTGTGGTTTTGCAGAAAACTGCGTCCGCGTCTACGAAAAGATGCATGTGCATGCTTAAAACGCGTTTTGGCACAAATCCATGTGCGGGTGCTAAAAAGAGCAGCATCGGCATGCTTTTCACGTCGTTTGGTAGAAATGCACGCGCGCGTTCTGCCAAAAGCACCATTTGCATGCATATCGTGTGGTTTTGCCGAAAACTGCGTCCGCGTCTACCAAAAGATGCATGTGCATGCTTAAAACGCGTTTTGCCACAAATCCATGTGCGGGTGCTAAAAAGAGCAGCATCGGCATGCTTTTCACGTCGTTTGGTAGAAATCCGCGTGCGCGTTCTGCCAAAAGCACCATTTGCATGCATATCGTGCGGTTTTGCAGAAAACTGCGTCCGCGTTTACCAAAAGATGCATGTGCATTATTGAAACGCGTTTTGGCACAAATCCATGTGCGGGTGCGAAAAAAAGCAGCATCGGCATGCTTTTCACGTCGTTTGGTGGAAATCCACGTGCGCGTTCTGCCAAAAGCACCATTTGCATGCATATCGTGCGGTTTTGCAGAAAACTGCGTCCGCGTCTACCAAAAGATGCATGTGCATGCTTAAAACGCGTTTTGGCACAAATCCATGTGCGGGTGCTAAAAAGAGCAGCATCGGCATGCTTTTCACGTCGTTTGGTAGAAATCCACGTGCGCGTTCTGCCAAAAGCACCATTTGCATGCATATCGTGCGGTTTTGCAGAAAACTGCGTCCGCGTCTACCAAAACATGCATGTGCATGCTTAAAACGCGTTTTGGCACAAATCCATGTGCGGGTGCTAAAAAGAGCAGCATCAGCATGCTTTTCACGTCGTTTGGTAGAAATCCACGTGCGCGTTCTGCCAAAAGCACCATTTGCATGCATATCGTGTGGTTTTGCAGAAAAGTGCGTCCGCGTCTACCAAAAGATGCATGTGCAGGCTTAAAACGCGTTTTGGCACAAATCCATGTGCCGTTGCTAAAAAGAGCAGCATCGGCATGCTTTTCACGTCGTTTCGTAGAAATCCACGTGCGCGTTCTGCCAAAAGCACCATTTGCATGCATATCGTGTGGTTTTGCAGAAAAGTGCGTCCGCGTCTACCAAAAGATGCATGTGCATGCTTAAAACGCGTTTTAGCAGAAATCCATGTGCCGGTGCTAAAAAGAGCAGCATCGGCATGCTTTTCACGTCGTTTGGTAGAAATCCACGTGCGCGTTCTGCCAAAAGCACCATTTGCATGCATATCGTGTGGTTTTGCAGAAAACTGCGTCCGCGTCTACCAAAAGATGCATGCGCATGCTTAAAACGCGTTTTAGCACAAATCTATGTGCCGGTGCTAAAAAGAGCAGCATCGGCATGCTTTTCACGTCGTTTGGTAGAAATCCACGTGCGCGTTCTGCCAAAAGCACCATTTGAATGCATATCGTGTGGTTTTGCAGAAAAGTGCGTCCGCGTCTACCAAAAGATGCATGTGCATGCTTACAACGCGTTTTAGCACAAATCCATGTGCCGGTGCTAAAAAGAGCAGCATCGGCATGCTTTTCACGTCGTTTGGTAGAAATCCACGTGCGCGTTCTGCCAAAAGCACCATTTGCATGCATATCGTGTGGTTTTGCAGAAAAGTGCGTCCGCGTCTACCAAAAGATGCATGTACATGCTTAAAACGCGTTTTAGCACAAATCTATGTGCCGGTGCTAAAAAGAGCAGCATCGGCATGTTTTTCACGTCGTTTGGTAGAAATCCACGTGCGCGTTCTGCCAAAAGCACCATTTGAATGCATATCGTGTGGTTTTGCAGAAAAGTGCGTCTGCGTCTACCAAAAGATGCATGTGCATGCTTAAAACGCGTTTTAGCACAAATCCATGTGCCGGTGCTAAAAAGAGCAGCATCGGCATGCTTTTCACGTCCTTTGGTAGAAATCCACGTGAGCGTTCTGCCAAAAGCACCATTTGCATGCATATCGTGCGGTTTTGCAGAAAACTGCGTCCGCGTCTACCAAAAGATGCATGTGCATGCTTAAAACGCGTTTTGGCACAAATCCATGTGCGGGTGCTAAAAAGAGCAGCATCGGCATGCTTTTCACGTCGTTTGGTGGAAATCCACGTGCGCGTTCTACCAGAAGCACCATTTGCATGCATATCGTGCGGTTTTGCAGAAAACTGCGTCCGCGTCTACCAGAAGATGCATGTGCATGCTTAAAACGCGTTTTGGCACAAATCCATGTGCCGGTGCTAAAAATAGCAGCATCGGCATGCTTTTCACGTCGTTTGGTAGAAATCCACGTGCGCGTTCTGCCAAAAGCACCATTTGCATGCATATCGTGTGGTTTTGCAGAAAAGTGCGTCCGCGTCTACCAAAAGATGCAAGTGCATGCTTAAAACGCGTTTTAGCACAAATCCATGTGCCGGTGCTAAAAAGAGCAGCATCGGCATGCTTTTCACGTCGTTTGGTAGAAATCCACGTGCGCGTTCTGCCAAAAGCACCATTTGCATGCATATCGTGTGGTTTTGCAGAAAACTGCGTCCGCGTCTACCAAAAGATGCATGTGCATGCTTAACACGCGTTTTGGCACAAATCCATGTGCGGGTGCTAAAAAGAGCAGCATCGGCATGCTTTTCACGTCGTTTGGTAGAAATCCACGCGCGCGTTCTGCCAAAAGCACCATTTGCATGCATATCGTGTGGTTTTGCCGAAAACTGCGTCCGCGTCTACCAAAAGATGCATGTGCATGCTTAAAACGCGTTTTGGCACAAATCCATGTGCGGGTGCTAAAAAGAGCAGCATCGGCATGCTTTTCACGTCGTTTGGTAGAAATCCACGTGCGCGTTCTGCCAAAAAGCACCATTTGCATGCATATCGTGTGGTTTTGCAGAAAACTGCGTCCGCGTCTACCAAAAGATGCATGTGCATGCTTAAAACGCGTTTTGGCACAAATCCATGTGCGGGTGCTAAAAAGAGCAGCATCGGCATGCTTTTCACGTCGTTTGGTAGAAATGCACGCGCGCGTTCTGCCAAAAGCACCATTTGCATGCATATCGTGTGGTTTTGCCGAAAACTGCGTCCGCGTCTACCAAAAGATGCATGTGCATGCTTAAAACGCGTTTTGCCACAAATCCATGTGCGGGTGCTAAAAAGAGCAGCATCGGCATGCTTTTCACGTCGTTTGGTAGAAATCCGCGTGCGCGTTCTGCCAAAAGCACCATTTGCATGCATATCGTGCGGTTTTGCAGAAAACTGCGTCCGCGTTTACCGAAAGATGCATGTGCATTATTGAAACGCGTTTTGGCACAAATCCATGTGCGGGTGCGAAAAAGAGCAGCATCGGCATGCTTTTCACGTCGTTTGGTGGAAATCCACGTGCGCGTTCTGCCAAAAGCACCATTTGCATGCATATCGTGCGGTTTTGCAGAAAACTGCGTCCGCGTCTACCAAAAGATGCATGTGCATGCTTAAAACGCGTTTTGGCACAAATCCATGTGCGGGTGCTAAAAAGAGCAGCATCGGCATGCTTTTCACGTCGTTTGGTAGAAATCCACGTGCGCGTTCTGCCAAAAGCACCATTTGCATGCATATCGTGCGGTTTTGCAGAAAACTGCGTCCGCGTCTACCAAAACATGCATGTGCATGCTTAA
This sequence comes from Dermacentor variabilis, assembly GCF_050947875.1. Lineage (NCBI taxonomy): Eukaryota > Metazoa > Arthropoda > Arachnida > Ixodida > Ixodidae > Dermacentor > Dermacentor variabilis. The sequence continues at coordinate 17,728 of NW_027460559.1, read as the reverse complement.
AACGCGTTTTGGCACAAATCCATGTGCGGGTGCTAAAAAGAGCAGCATCGGCATGCTTTTCACGTCGTTTGGTAGAAATCCACGTGCGCGTTCTGCCAAAAGCACCATTTGCATGCATATCGTGTGGTTTTGCAGAAAAGTGCGTCCGCGTCTACCAAAAGATGCATGTGCAGGCTTAAAACGCGTTTTGGCACAAATCCATGTGCCGTTGCTAAAAAGAGCAGCATCGGCATGCTTTTCACGTCGTTTCGTAGAAATCCACGTGCGCGTTCTGCCAAAAGCACCATTTGCATGCATATCGTGTGGTTTTGCAGAAAAGTGCGTCCGCGTCTACCAAAAGATGCATGTGCATGCTTAAAACGCGTTTTAGCAGAAATCCATGTGCCGGTGCTAAAAAGAGCAGCATCGGCATGCTTTTCACGTCGTTTGGTAGAAATCCACGTGCGCGTTCTGCCAAAAGCACCATTTGCATGCATATCGTGTGGTTTTGCAGAAAACTGCGTCCGCGTCTACCAAAAGATGCATGTGCATGCTTAACACGCGTTTTGGCACAAATCCATGTGCGGGTGCTAAAAAGAGCAGCATCGGCATGCTTTTCACGTCGTTTGGTAGAAATCCACGCGCGCGTTCTGCCAAAAGCACCATTTGCATGCATATCGTGTGGTTTTGCCGAAAACTGCGTCCGCGTCTACCAAAAGATGCATGTGCATGCTTAAAACGCGTTTTGGCACAAATCCATGTGCGGGTGCTAAAAAGAGCAGCATCGGCATGCTTTTCACGTCGTTTGGTAGAAATCCACGTGCGCGTTCTGCCAAAAGCACCATTTGCATGCATATCGTGTGGTTTTGCAGAAAACTGCGTCCGCGTCTACGAAAAGATGCATGTGCATGCTTAAAACGCGTTTTGGCACAAATCCATGTGCGGGTGCTAAAAAGAGCAGCATCGGCATGCTTTTCACGTCGTTTGGTAGAAATCCACGTGCGCGTTCTGCCAAAAGCACCATTTGCATGCATATCGTGCGGTTTTGCAGAAAACTGCGTCCGCGTCTACCAAAAGATGCATGTGCATGCTTAAAACGCGTTTTGGCACAAATCCATGTGCGGGTGCGAAAAAGAGCAGCATCGGCATGCTTTTCACGTCGTTTGGTGGAAATCCACGTGCGCGTTCTGCCAAAAGCACCATTTGCATGCATATCGTCCGGTATTGCAGAAAACTGCGTGCGCGTCTACCAAAAGATGCATGTGCATGCTTAAAACGCGTTTTGGCACAAATCCATGTGCGGGTGCTAAAAAGAGCAGCATCGGCATGCTTTTCACGTCGTTTGGTAGAAATCCACGTGCGCGTTCTGCCAAAAGCACAATTTGCATGCATATCGTGTGGTTTTGCAGAAAAGTGCGTCCGCGTCTACCAAAAGATGCATGTGCATGCTTAAAACGCGTTTTAGCACAAATCCATGTGCCGGTGCTAAAAAGAGCAGCATCGGCATGCTTTTTACGTTGTTTGGTAGAAAACCACGTAAGCGTTCTGCCAAAAGCACCATTTGCATGCATATCGTGTGGTTTTGCAGAAAAGTGCGTCCGCGTCTACCAAAAGATGCATGTGCAGGCTTAAAACGCGTTTTGGCACAAATCCATGTGCCGTTGCTAAAAAGAGCAGCATCGGCATGCTTTTCACGTCGTTTCGTAGAACTCCACGTGCGCGTTCTGCCAAAAGCACCATTTGCATGCATATCGTGTGGTTTTGCAGAAAAGTGCGTCCGCGTCTACCAAAAGATGCATCTGCATGCTTAAAACGCGTTTTGGCACAAATCCATGTGCGGGTGCTAAAAAGAGCAGCATCGGCATGCTTTTCACGTCGTTTGGTAGAAATCCACGGGCGCGTTCTGCCAAAAGCACCATTTGCATGAATATCGTGCGGTTTTGCAGAAAACTGCGTCCGCGTCTACCAAAAGATGCATGTGCATGCTTAAAACGCGTTTTGGCACAAATCCATGTGCGGGTGCTAAAAAGAGCAGCATCGGCATGCTTTTCACGTCGTTTGGTAGAAATTCACGTGCGCGTTCTGCCAAAAGCACCATTTGCATGCATATCGTGCGGTTTTGCAGAAAACTGCGTCCGCGTCTACCAAAAGATGCATGTGCATGCTTAAAACGCGTTTTGGCACAAATCCATGTACGGGTGCTAAAAAGAACAGCATCGGCATGCTTTTCACGTCGTTTGGTAGAAATCCACGTGCGCGTTCTGCCAAAAGCACCATTTGCATGCATATCGTGTGGTTTTGCAGAAAAGTGCGTCCGCGTCTACCAAAGATGCATGTGCAGGCTTAAAACGCGTTTTGGCACAAATCTATGTGCCGTTGCTAAAAAGAGCAGCATCGGCATGCTTTTCACGTCGTTTCGTACAAATCCACGTGCGCGTTCTGCCAAAAGCACCATTTGCATGCATATCGTGTGGTTTTGCAGAAAAGTGCGTCCGCGTCTACCAAAAGATGCATGTGCATGCTTAAAACGCGTTTTAGCACAAATGCATGTGCGGGTGCTAAAAAGAGCAGCATCGGCATGCTTTTCACGTCGTTTGGTAGAAATCCACGTGCGCGTTCTGCAAAAGCACAATTTGCATGCAGATCGTGTGGTTTTGCAGAAAACTGCGTCCGCGTCTACCAAAAGATGCATGTGCATGCTGAACACGCGTTTTGGCACAAATCCATGTGCGGGTGCTAAAAAGAGCAGCATCGGCATGCTTTTCACGTCGTTTGGTAGAAATCCACGCGCGCGTTCTGCCAAAAGCACCATTTGCATGCATGTCGTGTGGTTTTGCCGAAAACTGCGTCCGCGTCTACCAAAAGATGCATGTGCATGCTTAAAACGCGTTTTGGCAGAAATACATGTGCGGGTGCTAAAAAGAGCAGCATCGGCATGCTTTTCACGTCGTTTGGTAGAAATCCACGTGCGCGTTCTGCCAAAAGCACCATTTGCATGCATATCGTGTGGTTGTGCAGAAAACTGCGTCCGCGTCTACCAAAAGATGCATGTGCATGCTTAAAACGCGTTATGGCACAAATCCATGTGCGGGTGCTAAAAAGAGCAGCATCGGCATGCTTTTCACGTCGTTTGCTAGAAATCCACGCGCGCGTTCTGCCAAAAGCACCATTTGCATGCATATCGTGTGGTTTTGCCGAAAACTGCGTCCGCGTCTACCAAAAGATGCATGTGCATGCTTAAAACGCGTTTTGGCACAAATCCATGTGCGGGTGCTAAAAAGAGCAGCATCGGCATGCTTTTCACGTCGTTGGTAGAAATCCACGCGCGCGTTCTGCCAAAAGCACCATTTGCATTCATATCGTGTGGTTTTGCCGAAAACTGCGTCCGCGTCTACCAAAAGATGCATGTGGATGCTTAAAACGCGTTTTGGCACAAATCCATGTGCGGGTGCTAAAAAGAGCAGCATCCGCATGCTTTTCACGTCGTTTGGTAGAAATCCACGTGCGCGTTCTGCCAAAAGCATCATTTGCATGCATATCGTGCGGTTTTGCAGAAAACTGCGTCCGCGTCTACCAAAAGATGCATGTGCACGTTAAAACGCGCTTTGGCACAAATCCATGTGCGGGTGCGAAAAAGAGCAGCATCGGCATGCTTTTCACGTCGTTTGGTGGAAATCCACGTGCGCGTTCTGCCAAAAGCACCATTTGCATGCATATCGTGCGGTTTTGCAGAAAACTGCGTCCGCGTCTACCAAAAGATGCATGTGCATGCTTAAAACGCGTTTTGGCACAAATCCATGTGCCGGTGCTAAAAAGAGCAGCATCGGCATGCTTTTCACGTCGTTTGGTAGAAATCCACGTGCGCGTTCTGCCAAAAGCACCATTTGCATGCATATCGTGTGGTTTTGCCGAAAACTGCGTCCGCGTCTACCAAAAGATGCATGTGCATGCTTAAAACGCGTTTTGGCACAAATCCATGTGCGGGTGCTAAAAAGAGCAGCATCGGCATGCTTTTCACGTCGTTTGGTAGAAATCCACGTGCGCGTTCTGCCAAAAGCACCATTTGCATGCATATCGTGTGGTTTTGCAGAAAACTGCGTCCGCGTCTACCAAAAGATGCATGTGCATGCTTAAAACGCGTTTTGGCACAAATCCATGTGCGGGTGCTAAAAAGAGCAGCATCGGCATGCTTTTCACGACGTTTGGTAGAAATCCACGCGCGCGTTCTGCCAAAAGCACCATTTGCATGCATATCGTGTGGTTTTGCCGAAAACTGCGTCCGCGTCTACCAAAAGATGCATGTGCATGCTTAAAACGCGTTTTGGCACAAATCCATGTGCGGGTGCTAAAAAGAGCAGCATCGGCATGCTTTTCACGTCGTTTGGTAGAAATGCACGCGCGGGTTCTGCCAAAAGCACCATTTGCATGCATATCGTGTGGTTTTGCCGAAAACTGCGTCCGCGTCTACCAAAAGATGCATGTGCATGCTTAAAACGCGTTTTGGCACAAATCCATGTGCGGGTGCTAAAAAGAGCACCATCGGCATGCTTTTCACGTCGTTTGGTAGAAATCCACGTGCGCGTTCTGCCAAAAGCACCATTTGCATGCATATCGTGCGGTTTTGCAGAAAACTGCGTCCGCGTCTACCAAAAGATGCATGTGCATGCTTAAAACGCGTTTTGGCACAAATCCATGTGCGGGTGCTAAAAAGAGCAGCATCGGCATGCTTTTCACGTCGTTTGGTAGAAATCCACGTGCGCGTTCTGCCAAAAGCACCATTTGCATGCATATCGTGTGGTTTTGCAGAAAAGTGCGTCCGCGTCTACCAAAAGATGCATGTGCATGCTTAAAACGCGTTTTAGCACAAATCCATGTGCCGGTGCTATAAAGAGCAGCATCGGCATGCTTTTCACGTCGTTTGGTAGAAATCCACGTAAGCGTTCTGCCAAAAGCACCATTTGCATGCATATCGTGTGGTTTTGCAGAAAACTGCGTCCGCGTCTACCAAAAGATGCATGTGCATGCTTAACACGCGTTTTGGCACAAATCCATGTGCGGGTGCTAAAAAGAGCAGCATCGGCATGCTTTTCACGTCGTTTGGTAGAAATCCACGCGCGCGTTCTGCCAAAAGCACCATTTGCATGCATATCGTGTGGTTTTGCCGAAAACTGCGTCCGCGTCTACCAAAAGATGCATGTGCATGCTTAAAACGCGTTTTGGCACAAATCCATGTGCGGGTGCTAAAAAGAGCAGCATCGGCATGCTTTTCACGTCGTTTGGTAGAAATCCACGGGCGCGTTCTGCCAAAAGCACCATTTGCATGAATATCGTGCGGTTTTGCAGAAAACTGCGTCCGCGTCTACCAAAAGATGCATGTGCATGCTTAAAACGCGTTTTGGCACAAATCCATGTGCGGGTGCTAAAAAGAGCAGCATCGGCATGCTTTTCACGTCGTTTGGTAGAAATTCACGTGCGCGTTCTGCCAAAAGCACCATTTGCATGCATATCGTGCGGTTTTGCAGAAAACTGCGTCCGCGTCTACCAAAAGATGCATGTGCATGCTTAAAACGCGTTTTGGCACAAATCCATGTACGGGTGCTAAAAAGAACAGCATCGGCATGCTTTTCACGTCGTTTGGTAGAAATCCACGTGCGCGTTCTGCCAAAAGCACCATTTGCATGCATATCGTGTGGTTTTGCAGAAAAGTGCGTCCGCGTCTACCAAAAGATGCATGTGCATGCTTAAAACGCGTTTTGGCACAAATCCATGTGCGGGTGCTAAAAAGAGCAGCATCGGCATGCTTTTCACGTCGTTTGGTAGAAATCCACGTGCGCGTTCTGCCAAAAGCACCATTTGCATGAATATCGTGCGGTTTTGCAGAAAACTGCGTCCGCGTCTACCAAAAGATGCATGTGCATGCTTAAAACGCGTTTTGGCACAAATCCATGTGCGGGTGCTAAAAAGAGCAGCATCGGCATGCTTTTCACGTCGTTTGGTAGAAATCCACGTGCGCGTTCTGCCAAAAGCACCATTTGCATGCATATCGTGCGGTTTTGCAGAAAACTGCGTCCGCGTCTACCAAAAGATGCATGTGCACGTTAAAACGCGCTTTGGCACAAATCCATGTGCGGGTGCGAAAAAGAGCAGCATCGGCATGCTTTTCACGTCGTTTGGTGGAAATCCACGTGCGCGTTCTGCCAAAAGCACCATTTGCATGCATATCGTGCGGTTTTGCAGAAAACTGCGTCCGCGTCTACCAAAAGATGCATGTGCATGCTTAAATCGCGTTTTGGCACAAATCCATGTGCCGGTGCTAAAAAGAGCAGCATCGGCATGCTTTTCACGTCGTTTGGTAGAAATCCACGTGCGCGTTCTGCCAAAAGCACCATTTGCATGCATATCGTGTGGTTTTGCCGAAAACTGCGTCCGCGTCTACCAAAAGATGCATGTGCATGCTTAAAACGCGTTTTGGCACAAATCCATGTGCGGGTGCTAAAAAGAGCAGCATCGGCATGCTTTTCACGTCGTTTGGTAGAAATCCACGTGCGCGTTCTGCCAAAAGCACCATTTGCATGCATATCGTGTGGTTTTGCAGAAAACTGCGTCCGCGTCTACCAAAAGATGCAGGTGCATGCTTAAAACGCGTTTTGGCACAAATCCATGTGCGGGTGCTAAAAAGAGCAGCATCGGCATGCTTTTCACGACGTTTGGTAGAAATCCACGCGCGCGTTCTGCCAAAAGCACCATTTGCATGCATATCGTGTGGTTTTGCCGAAAACTGCGTCCGCGTCTACCAAAAGATGCATGTGCATGCTTAAAACGCGTTTTGGCACAAATCCATGTGCGGGTGCTAAAAAGAGCAGCATCGGCATGCTTTTCACGTCGTTTGGTAGAAATCCACGTGCGCGTTCTGCCAAAAGCACCATTTGCATGCATATCGTGTGGTTTTGCAGAAAAGTGCGTCCGCGTCTACCAAAAGATGCATGTGCATGCTTAAAACGCGTTTTCGCACAAATTCATGTGCCGGTGCTAAATAGAACAGCATCGGCATGCTTTTCACGTCGTTTGGTAGAAATCCACGTAAGCGTTCTGCCAAAAGCACCATTTGCATGCATATCGTGTGGTTTTGCAGAAAACTGCGTCCGCGTCTACCAAAAGATGCATGTGCATGCTTAACACGCGTTTTGGCACAAATCCATGTGCGGGTGCTAAAAAGAGCAGCATCGGCATGCTTTTCACGTCGTTTGGTAGAAATCCACGCGCGCGTTCTGCCAAAAGCACCATTTGCATGCATATCGTGTGGTTTTGCCGAAAACTGCGTCCGCGTCTACCAAAAGATGCATGTGCATGCTTAAAACGCGTTTTGGCACAAATCCATGTGCGGGTGCTAAAAAGAGCAGCATCGGCATGCTTTTCACGTCGTTTGGTAGAAATCCACGTGCGCGTTCTGCCAAAAGCACCATTTGCATGCATATCGTGCGGTTTTGCAGAAAACTGCGTCCGCGTCTACCAAAAGATGCATGTGCATGCTTAAAACGCGTTTTGGCACAAATCCATGTGCGGGTGCTAAAAAGAGCAGCATCGGCATGCTTTTCACGTCGTTTGGTAGAAATCCACGTGCGCGTTCTGCCAAAAGCACCATTTGCATGAATATCGTGCGGTTTTGCAGAAAACTGCGTCCGCGTCTACCAAAAGATGCATGTGCATGCTTAAAACGCGTTTTGGCACAAATCCATGTGCGGGTGCTAAAAAGAGCAGCATCGGCATGCTTTTCACGTCGTTTGGTAGAAATCCACGTGCGCGTTCTGCCAAAAGCACCATTTGCATGCATATCATGCGGTTTTGCAGAAAACTGCGTCCGCGTCTACCAAAAGATGCATGTGCATGCTTAAAACGCGTTTTGGCACAAATCCATGTACGGGTGCTAAAAAGAACAGCATCGGCATGCTTTTCACGTCGCTTGGTGGAAATCCACGTGCGCGTTCTGCCAAAAGCACCATTTGCATGCATATCGTGCGGTTTTGCAGAAAACTGCGTCCGCGTCTACCAAAAGATGCATGTGCATGCTTAAAACGCGTCTTAGCACAAATCTATGTGCCGGTGCTAAAAAGAGCAGCATCGGCATGCTTTTCACGTCGTTTGGTAGAAATCCACGCGCGCGTTCTGCCAAAAGCACCATTTGCATGCATATCGTGTGGTTTTGCCGAAAACTGCGTCCGCGTCTACCAAAAGATGCATGTGCATGCTTAAAACGCGTTTTGGCACAAATCCATGTGCGGGTGCTAAAAAGAGCAGCATCGGCATGCTTTTCACGTCGTTTGGTAGAAATCCACGTGCGCGTTCTGCCAAAAGCACCATTTGCATGAATATCGTGCGGTTTTGCAGAAAACTGCGTCCGCGTCTACCAAAAGATGCATGTGCATGCTTAAAACGCGTTTTGGCACAAATCCATGTGCGGGTGCTAAAAAGAGCAGCATCGGCATGCTTTTCACGTCGTTTGGTAGAAATCCACGTGCGCGTTCTGCCAAAAGCACCATTTGCATGCATATCGTGCGGTTTTGCAGAAAACTGCGTCCGCGTCTACCAAAAGATGCATGTGCACGTTAAAACGCGCTTTGGCACAAATCCATGTGCGGGTGCGAAAAAGAGCAGCATCGGCATGCTTTTCACGTCGTTTGGTGGAAATCCACGTGCGCGTTCTGCCAAAAGCACCATTTGCATGCATATCGTGCGGTTTTGCAGAAAACTGCGTCCGCGTCTACCAAAAGATGCATGTGCATGCTTAAAACGCGTTTTGGCACAAATCCATGTGCCGGTGCTAAAAAGAGCAGCATCGGCATGCTTTTCACGTCGTTTGGTAGAAATCCACGTGCGCGTTCTGCCAAAAGCACCATTTGCATGCATATCGTGTGGTTTTGCCGAAAACTGCGTCCGCGTCTACCAAAGATGCATGTGCATGCTTAAAACGCGTTTTGGCACAAATCCATGTGCGGGTGCTAAAAAGAGCAGCATCGGCATGCTTTTCACGTCGTTTGGTAGAAATCCACGTGCGCGTTCTGCCAAAAGCACCATTTGCATGCATATCGTGTGGTTTTGCAGAAAACTGCGTCCGCGTCTACCAAAAGATGCATGTGCATGCTTAAAACGCGTTTTGGCACAAATCCATGTGCGGGTGCTAAAAAGAGCAGCATCGGCATGCTTTTCACGACGTTTGGTAGAAATCCACGCGGGCGTTCTGCCAAAAGCACCATTTGCATGCATATCGTGTGGTTTTGCCGAAAACTGCGTCCGCGTCTACCAAAAGATGCATGTGCATGCTTAAAACGCGTTTTGGCACAAATCCATGTGCGGGTGCTAAAAAGAGCAGCATCGGCATGCTTTTCACGTCGTTTGGTAGAAATCCACGTGCGCGTTCTGCCTAAAGCACCATTTGCATGCATATCGTGTGGTTTTGCAGAAAAGTGCGTCCGCGTCTACCAAAAGATGCATGTGCAGGCTTAAAACGCGTTTTCGCACAAATCTATGTGCCGTTGCTAAAAAGAGCAGCATCGGCATGCTTTTCACGTCGTTTCGTACAAATCCACGTGCGCGTTCTGCCAAAAGCACCATTTGCATGCATATCGTGTGGTTTTGCAGAAAAGTGCGTCCGCGTCTACCAAAGATGCATGTGCATGCTTAAAACGCGTTTTAGCACAAATGCATGTGCGGGTGCTAAAAAGAGCAGCATCGGCATGCTTTTCACGTCGTTTGGTAGAAATCCACGTGCGCGTTCTGCCAAAAGCACCATTTGCATGCATATCGTGTGGTTTTGCCGAAAACTGCGTCCGCGTCTACCAAAAGATGCATGTGGATGCTTAAAACTCGTTTTGGCACAAATCCATGTGCGGGTGCTAAAAAGAGCAGCATCCGCATGCTTTTCACGTCGTTTGGTAGAAATCCACGTGCGCGTTCTGCCAAAAGCATCATTTGCATGCATATCGTGCGGTTTTGCAGAAAACTGCGTCCGCGTCTACCAAAAGATGCATGTGCACGTTAAAACGCGTTTTGGCACAAATCCATGTGCGGGTGCGAAAAAGAGCAGCATCGGCATGCTTTTCACGTCGTTTGGTGGAAATCCACGTGCGCGTTCTGCCAAAAGCACCATTTGCATGCATATCGTGCGGTTTTGCAGAAAACTGCGTCCGCGTCTACCAAAAGATGCATGTGCATGCTTAAAACGCGTTTTGGCACAAATCCATGTGCCGGTGCTAAAAAGAGCAGCATCGGCATGCTTTTCACGTCGTTTGGTAGAAATCCACGTGCGCGTTCTGCCAAAAGCACCATTTGCATGCATATCGTGTGGTTTTGCCGAAAACTGCGTCCGCGTCTACCAAAAGATGCATGTGCATGCTTAAAACGCGTTTTGGCACAAATCCATGTGCGGGTGCTAAAAAGAGCAGCATCGGCATGCTTTTCACGTCGTTTGGTAGAAATCCACGTGCGCGTTCTGCCAAAAGCACCATTTGCATGCATATCGTGTGGTTTTGCAGAAAACTGCGTCCGCGTCTACCAAAAGATGCATGTGCATGCTTAAAACGCGTTTTGGCACAAATCCATGTGCGGGTGCTAAAAAGAGCAGCATCGGCATGCTTTTCACGACGTTTGGTAGAAATCCACGCGCGCGTTCTGCCAAAAGCACCATTTGCATGCATATCGTGTGGTTTTGCCGAAAACTGCGTCCGCGTCTACCAAAAGTTGCATGTGCATGCTTAAAACGCGTTTTGGCACAAATCCATGTGCGGGTGCTAAAAAGAGCAGCATCGGCATGCTTTTCACGTCGTTTGGTAGAAATGCACGCGCGGGTTCTGCCAAAAGCACCATTTGCATGCATATCGTGTGGTTTTGCCGAAAACTGCGTCCGCGTCTACCAAAAGATGCATGTGCATGCTTAAAACGCGTTTTGGCACAAATCCATGTGCGGGTGCTAAAAAGAGCAGCATCGGCATGCTTTTCACGTCGTTTGGTAGAAATCCACGTGCGCGTTCTGCCTAAAGCACCATTTGCATGCATATCGTGTGGTTTTGCAGAAAAGTGCGTCCGCGTCTACCAAAAGATGCATGTGCAGGCTTAAAACGCGTTTTGGCACAAATCTATGTGCCGTTGCTAAAAAGAGCAGCATCGGCATGCTTTTCACGTCGTTTCGTACAAATCCACGTGCGCGTTCTGCCAAAAGCACCATTTGCATGCATATCGTGTGGTTTTGCAGAAAAGTGCGTCCGCGTCTACCAAAAGATGCATGTGCATGCTTAAAACGCGTTTTAGCACAAATGCATGTGCGGGTGCTAAAAAGAGCAGCATCGGCATGCTTTTCACGTCGTTTGGTAGAAATCCACGTGCGCGTTCTGCCAAAAGCACCATTTGCATGCATATCGTGTGGTTTTGCCGAAAACTGCGTCCGCGTCTACCAAAAGATGCATGTGGATGCTTAAAACTCGTTTTGGCACAAATCCATGTGCGGGTGCTAAAAAGAGCAGCATCCGCATGCTTTTCACGTCGTTTGGTAGAAATCCACGTGCGCGTTCTGCCAAAAGCACCATTTGCATGCATATCGTGTGGTTTTGCCGAAAACTGCGTCCGCGTCTACCAAAAGATGCATGTGGATGCTTAAAACTCGTTTTGGCACAAATCCATGTGCGGGTGCTAAAAAGAGCAGCATCCGCATGCTTTTCACGTCGTTTGGTAGAAATCCACGTGCGCGTTCTGCCAAAAGCATCATTTGCATGCATATCGTGCGGTTTTGCAGAAAACTGCGTCCGCGTCTACCAAAAGATGCATGTGCACGTTAAAACGCGTTTTGGCACAAATCCATGTGCGGGTGCGAAAAAGAGCAGCATCGGCATGCTTTTCACGTCGTTTGGTGGAAATCCACGTGCGCGTTCTGCCAAAAGCACCATTTGCATGCATATCGTGCGGTTTTGCAGAAAACTGCGTCCGCGTCTACCAAAAGATGCATGTGCATGCTTAAAACGCGTTTTGGCACAAATCCATGTGCCGGTGCTAAAAAGAGCAGCATCGGCATGCTTTTCACGTCGTTTGGTAGAAATCCACGTGCGCGTTCTGCCAAAAGCACCATTTGCATGCATATCGTGTGGTTTTGCCGAAAACTGCGTCCGCGTCTACCAAAAGATGCATGTGCATGCTTAAAACGCGTTTGGCACAAATCCATGTGCGGGTGCTAAAAAGAGCAGCATCGGCATGCTTTTCACGTCGTTTGGTAGAAATCCACGTGCGCGTTCTGCCAAAAGCACCATTTGCATGCATATCGTGTGGTTTTGCAGAAAACTGCGTCCGCGTCTACCAAAAGATGCATGTGCATGCTTAAAACGCGTTTTGGCACAAATCCATGTGCGGGTGCTAAAAAGAGCAGCATCGGCATGCTTTTCACGACGTTTGGTAGAAATCCACGCGCGCGTTCTGCCAAAAGCACCATTTGCATGCATATCGTGTGGTTTTGCCGAAAACTGCGTCCGCGTCTACCAAAAGTTGCATGTGCATGCTTAAAACGCGTTTTGGCACAAATCCATGTGCGGGTGCTAAAAGAGCAGCATCGGCATGCTTTTCACGTCGTTTGGTAGAAATGCACGCGCGGGTTCTGCCAAAAGCACCATTTGCATGCATATCGTGTGGTTTTGCCGAAAACTGCGTCCGCGTCTACCAAAAGATGCATGTGCATGCTTAAAACGCGTTTTGGCACAAATCCATGTGCGGGTGCTAAAAAGAGCAGCATCGGCATGCTTTTCACGTCGTTTGGTAGAAATCCACGTGCGCGTTCTGCCAAAAGCACCATTTGCATGCATATCGTGCGGTTTTGCAGAAAACTGCGTCCGCGTCTACCAAAAGATGCATGTGCATGCTTAAAACGCGTTTTGGCACAAATCCATGTGCGGGTGCGAAAAAGAGCAGCATCGGCATGCTTTTCACGTCGTTTGGTGGAAATCCACGTGCGCGTTCTGCCAAAACCACCATTTGCATGCATATCGTCGGTATTGCAGAAAACTGCGTGCGCGTCTACCAAAAGATGCATGTGCATGCTTAAAACGCGTTTTGGCACAAATCCATGTGCGGGTGCTAAAAAGAGCAGCATCGGCATGCTTTTCACGTCGTTTGGTGGAAATCCACGTGCGCGTTCTGCCAAAAGCACCATTTGCATGCATATCGTGTGGTTTTGCAGAAAAGTGCGTCCGCGTCTACCAAAAGATGCATGTGCATGCTTAAAACGCGTTTTAGCACAAATCCATGTGCCGGTGCTAAAAAGAGCAGCATCGGCATGCTTTTCACGTCGTTTGGTAGAAATCCACGTAAGCGTTCTGCCAAAAGCACCATTTGCATGCATATCGTGTGGTTTTGCATAAAACTGCGTCCGCGTCTACCAAATATGCATGTGCATGCTTAACACGCGTTTTGGCACAAATGCATGTGCGGGTGCTAAAAAGAGCAGCATCGGCATGCTTTTCACGTCGTTGGTAGAAATCCACGCGCGCGTTCTGCCAAAAGCACCATTTTCATGCATATCGTGTGGTTTTGCCGAAAACTGCGTCCGCGTCTACCAAAAGATGCATGTGCATGCTTAAAACGCGTTTTGGCACAAATCCATGTGAGGGTGCTAAAAAGAGCAGCATCGGCATGCTTTTCACGTCGTTTGGTAGAAATCCACGTGCGCGTTCTGCAAAAGCACCATTTGCATGCATATCGTGCGGTTTTGCAGAAAACTGCGTCCGCGTCTATCAAAAGATGGTTGTGCATGCTTAAAACGCGTTTTGGCACAAATCCATGTGCGGGTGCTAAAAAGAGCAGCATCGGCATGCTTTTCACGTCGTTTGGTAGAAATCCACGTGCGCGTTCTGCCAAAAGCACCATTTGCATGCATATCGTGTGGTTTTGCAGAAAAGTGCGTCCGCGTCTACCAAAAGATGCATGTGCATGCTTAAAACGCGTCTTAGCACAAATCTATGTGCCGGTGCTAAAAAGAGCAGCATCGGCATGCTTTTCACGTCGTTTGGTTGAAATCCACGCGCGCGTTCTGCCAAAAGCACCATTTGCATGCATATCGTGTGGTTTTGCCGAAAACTGCGTCCGCGTCTACCAAAAGATGCATGTGCATGCTTAAAACGCGTTTTGGCACAAATCCATGTGCGGGTGCTAAAAAGAGCAGCATCGGCATGCTTTTCACGTCGTTTGGTAGAAATCCACGTGCGCATTCTGCCAAAAGCACCATTTGCATGAATATCGTGCGGTTTTGCAGAAAACTGCGTCCGCGTCTACCAAAAGATGCATGTGCATGCTTAAAACGCGTTTTGGCACAAATCCATGTGCGGGTGCTAAAAAGAGCAGCATCGGAATGCTTTTCACGTCGTTTGGTAGAAATCCACGTGCGCGTTCTGCCAAAAGCACCATTTGCATGAATATCGTGCGGTTTTGCAGAAAACTGCGTCCGCGTCTACCAAAAGATGCATGTGCATGCTTAAAACGCGTTTTGGCACAAATCCATGTGCGGGTGCTAAAAAGAGCAGCATCGGCATGCTTTTCACGTCGTTTGGTAGAAATCCACGTGCGCGTTCTGCCAAAAGCACCATTTGCATGCATATCGTGCGGTTTTGCAGAAAACTGCGTCCGCGTCTACCAAAAGATGCATGTGCATGCTTAAAACGCGTTTTGGCACAAATCCATGTGCGGGTGCTAAAAAGAGCAGCATCGGCATGCTTTTCACGTCGTTTGGTAGAAATGCACGCGCGGGTTCTGCCAAAAGCACCATTTGCATGCATATCGTGTGGTTTTGCCGAAAACTGCGTCCGCGTCTACCAAAAGATGCATGTGCATGCTTAAAACGCGTTTTGGCACAAATCCATGTGCGGGTGCTAAAAAGAGCAGCATCGGCATGCTTTTCACGTCGTTTGGTAGAAATCCACGTGCGCGTTCTGCCAAAAGCACCATTTGCATGCATATCGTGCGGTTTTGCAGAAAACTGCGTCCGCGTCTACCAAAAGATGCATGTGCATGCTTAAAACGCGTTTTGGCACAAATCCATGTGCGGGTGCTAAAAAGAGCAGCATCGGCATGCTTTTCACGTCGTTTGGTAGAAATCCACGTGCGCGTTCTGCCAAAAGCACCATTTGCATGCATATCGTGTGGTTTTGCAGAAAAGTGCGTCCGCGTCTACCAAAAGATGCATGTGCATGCTTAAAACGCGTTTTAGCACAAATCCATGTGCCGGTGCTAAAAAGAGCAGCATCGGCATGCTTTTCACGTCGTTTGGTAGAAATCCACGTAAGCGTTCTGCCAAAAGCACCATTTGCATGCATATCGTGTGGTTTTGCAGAAAACTGCGTCCGCGTCTACCAAAAGATGCATGTGCATGCTTAACACGCGTTTTGGCACAAATCCATGTGCGGGTGCTAAAAAGAGCAGCATCGGCATGCTTTTCACGTCGTTTGGTAGAAATCCACGCGCGCGTTCTGCCAAAAGCACCATTTGCATGCATATCGTGTGGTTTTGCCGAAAACTGCGTCCGCGTCTACCAAAAGATGCATGTGCATGCTTAAAACGCGTTTTGGCACAAATCCATGTGCGGGTGCTAAAAAGAGCAGCATCGGCATGCTTTTCACGTCGTTTGGTAGAAATCCACGTGCGCGTTCTGCCAAAAGCACCATTTGCATGCATATCGTGCGGTTTTGCAGAAAACTGCGTCCGCGTCTACCAAAAGATGCATGTGCATGCTTAAAACGCGTTTTGGCACAAATCCATGTGCCGGTGCTAAAAAGAGCAGCATCGGCATGCTTTTCACGTCGTTTGGTAGAAATCCACGTGCGCGTTCTGCCAAAAGCACCATTTGCATGCATATCGTGTGGTTTTGCAGAAAAGTGCGTCCGCGTCTACCAAAAGATGCATGTGCATGCTTAAAACGCGTTTTAGCACAAATCCATGTGCCGGTGCTAAAAAGAGCAGCATCGGCATGCTTTTCACGTCGTTTGGTAGAAATCCACGCGCGCGTTCTGCCAAAAGCACCATTTGCATGCATATCGTGTGGTTTTGCCGAAAACTGCGTCCGCGTCTACCAAAAGATGCATGTGCATGCTTAAAACGCGTTTTGGCACAAATCCATGTGCGGGTGCTAAAAAGAGCAGCATCGGCATGCTTTTCACGTCGTTTGGTAGAAATCCACGTGCGCGTTCTGCCAAAAGCACCATTTGCATGCATATCGTGCGGTTTTGCAGAAAACTGCGTCCGCGTCTACCAAAAGATGCATGTGCATGCTTAAAACGCGTTTTGGCACAAATCCATGTGCGGGTGCTAAAAAGAGCAGCATCGGCATGCTTTTCACGTCGTTTGGTAGAAATCCACGTGCGCGTTCTGCCAAAAGCACCATTTGCATGCATATCGTGCGGTTTTGCAGAAAACTGCGTCCGCGTCTACCAAAAGATGCATGTGCATGCTTAAAACGCGTTTTGGCACAAATCCATGTGCGGGTGCTAAAAAGAACAGCATCGGCATGCTTTTCACGTCGTTTGGTAGAAATCCACGTGCGCGTTCTGCCAAAAGCACCATTTGCATGCATATCGTGTGGTTTTGCAGAAAAGTGCGTCCGCGTCTACCAAAAGATGCATGTGCAGGCTTAAAACGCGTTTTGGCACAAATCTATGTGCCGTTGCTAAAAAGAGCAGCATCGGCATGCTTTTCACGTCGTTTCGTAGAAATCCACGTGCGCGTTCTGCCAAAAGCACCATTTGCATGCATATCGTGTGGTTTTGCAGAAAAGTGCGTCCGCGTCTACCAAAAGATGCATGTGCATGCTTAAAACGCGTTTTAGCACAAATCCATGTGCGGGTGCTAAAAAGAGCAGCATCGGCATGCTTTTCACGTCGTTTGGTAGAAATCCACGTGCGCGTTCTGCCAAAAGCACCATTTGCATGCATATCGTGTGGTTTTGCAGAAAACTGCGTCCGCGTCTACCAAAAGATGCATGTGCATGCTTAACACGCGTTTTGGCACAAATCCATGTGCGGGTGCTAAAAAGAGCAGCATCGGCATGCTTTTCACGTCGTTTGCTAGAAATCCACGCGCGCGTTCTGCCAAAAGCACCATTTGCATGCATATCGTGTGGTTTTACCGAATACTGCGTCCGCGTCTACCAAAATATGCATGTGCATGCTTAAAACGCGTTTTGGCACAAATCCATGTGCGGGTGCTAAAAAGAGCAGCATCGGCATGCTTTTCACGTCGTTTGGTAGAAATCCACGCGCGCGTTCTGCCAAAAGCACCATTTGCATGCATATCGTGTGGTTTTGCCGAAAACTGCGTCCGCGTCTACCAAAAGATGCATGTGGATGCTTAAAACGCGTTTTGGCACAAATCCATGTGCGGGTGCTAAATAGAGCAGCATCCGCATGCTTTTCACGTCGTTTGGTAGAAATCCACGTGCGCGTTCTGCCAAAAGCACCATTTGCATGCATATCGTGCGGTTTTGCAGAAAACTGCGTCCGCGTCTACCAAAAGATGCATGTGCATGTTAAAACGCGTTTTGGCACAAATCCATGTGCGGGTGCGAAAAAGAGCAGCATCGGCATGCTTTTCACGTCGTTTGGTGGAAATCCACGTGCGCGTTCTGCCAAAAGCACCATTTGCATGCATATCGTGCGGTTTTGCAGAAAACTGCGTCCGCGTCTACCAAAAGATGCATGTGCATGCTTAAAACGCGTTTTGGCACAAATCCATG
>NW_027460558.1:0-57850 GCF_050947875.1 Dermacentor variabilis | reverse complement strand
GCTCATGGATATGTGCCAAAACGCGTTTTAAGCATGCACATGCATCTTTTGGTAGACGCGGACGCAGTTTTCTGCAAAACCACACGATATGCATGCAAATGGTGCTTTTGGCAGAACGCGCACGTGGATTTCTACCAAACAACGTGAAAAGCATGCCGATGCTGCTCTTTTTAGCACCCGCACATGGATTTGTGCCAAAACGCGTTTTAAGCATGCACATGCATCTTTTGGTAGACGCGGACGCAGTTTTCTGAAAAAACACACGATATGCATGCAAATGGTGCTTTTGGCAGAACGCGCACGTGGATTTCTACCAAACGACGTGAAAAGCATGCCGATGCTGCTCTTTTTAGCACCCGCACATGGATTTGTGCCAAAACGCGTTTTAAGAATGCACATGCATCTTTTGGTAGACGCGGACGCAGTTTTCTGCAAAACCACACGATATGCATGCTAATGGTGCTTTTGGCAGAACGCGCACGTGGATTTCTACCAAACGACGTGAAAAGCATGCCGATGCTGCTCTTTTTAGCACCCGCACATGGATTTGTGCCAAAACGCGTTTTAAGCATGCACATGCATCTTTTGGTAGACGCGGACGCAATTTTCTGCAAAACCACACGATATGCATGCAAATGGTGCTTTTGGCAGAACGCCTAGAGGATTTCTACCAAACGACGTGAAAAGCATGCCGATGCTGCTCTTTTTAGCACCCGCACATAAATTTGTGCCAAAACGCGTTTTAAGCATGCACATGCATCTTTTGGTAGACGCGGACGCAGTTTTCTGCAAAACCACACAATATGCATGCAAATGGTGCTTTTGGGAGAACGCGCACGTGCATTTCTACCAAACGACGTGAAAAGCATGCCGATGCTGCTCTTTTTAGCACCCGCACATGGATTTGTGCCAAAACGCGTTTTAAGCATGCACATGCATCTTTTGTAGACGCGGACGCAGTTTTCTGCAAAACCACACGATATGCATGCAAATGGTGCTTTTGGCAGAACGCGCACGTGGATTTCTACCTAACGACGTGAAAAGCATGCCGATGCTGCTCTTTTTAGCACCCGCACATGGATTTGTGCCAAAACGCGTTTTAACCATGCACATGCATCTTTTGGTAGACGCGGACGCAGTTTTCTGAAAAACCACACGATATGCATGCAAATGGTGCTTTTGGCAGAACGCGCACGTGGATTTCTACCAAACGACGTGAAAAGCATGCCGATGCTGCTCTTTTTAGCACCCGCGCATGGATTTGTGCCAAAACGCGTTTTAAGCATGCACATGCATCTTTTGGTAGACGCGGACGCAGTTTTCTGCAAAACCACACGATATGCATGCAAATGGTGCTTTTGGCAGAACGCGCACGTGGATTTTTACCTAACGACGTGAAAAGCATGCCGATGCTGCTCTTTTTAGCACCCGCACATGGATTTGTGCCAAAACGCGTTTTAAGCATGCACATGAATCTTTTGGTAGACGGGGACGCAGTTTTCTGCAATACCGCACGATATGCATGCAAATGGTGCTTTTGGCAGAACGCGCACGTGGATTTCTACCAAACGACGTGAAAAGCATGCCGATGCTGCTCTTTTTAGCACCCGCACATGGATTTGTGCCAAAACGCGTTTTTAGCATGCACATGCATCTTTTGGTAGACGCGGACGTAGTTTTCTGCAAAACCACACGATATGCATGCAAATGGTGCTTTTGGCAGAACGCACACGTGGATTTCTACCAAACGACGTGAATAGCATGCCGATGCTGCTCTTTTTAGCACCCGCACATGGATTTGTGCCAAAACGCGTTTTAAGCATGCACATGCATCTTTTGGTAGACGCGGACGCAGTTTTCTACAAAACCACACGATATGCATGCAAATGGTGCTTTTGGCAGAACGCGCACGTGGATTTCTACCAAACGACGTGAAAAGCATGCGATGCTGCTCTTTTTAGCACCCGCACATGGATTTGTGCCAAAACGCGTTTTAAGCATGCACATGCATCTTTTGGTAGACGCGGACGCAGTTTTCTGAAAAACCACACGATATGCATGCAAATGGTGCTTTTGGCAGAACGCGCACGTGGATTTCTACCAAACGACGTGAAAAGCATGCCGATGCTGCTCTTTTAGCACCCGCACATGGATTTGTGCCAAAACGCGTTTTAAGCATGCACATGAATCTTTTCGTAGACGCGGACGCAGTTTTCTGCAAAACCACACGATATGCATGCAAATGGTGCTTTTGGCAGAACGCGCACGTGGATTTCTACCAAACAACGTGATAAGCATGCCGATGCTGCTCTTTTTTAGCACCCGCACATGGATTTGTGCCAAAACGCGTTTTAAGCATGCACATGCATCTTTTGGTAGACGCGGACGCAGTTTCTGCAAAACCACACGATATGCATGCAAATGGTCCTTTTGGCAGAACGCGCACGTAGATTTCTACCAAACGACGTGAAAAGCATGCCGATGCTGCTCTTTTTAGCACCCGCGCATGGATTTGTGCCAAAACGCGTTTTAAGCATGCACATGCATCTTTGGTAGACGCGGACGCAGTTTTCTGCAAAACCACACGATATGCATGCAAATGGTGCTTTTGGCAGAACGCGCACGTGGATTTTACCTAACGACGTGAAAAGCATGCGATGCTGCTCTTTTTAGCACCCGCACATGGATTTGTGCCAAAACGCGTTTTAAGCATGCACATGAATCTTTTGGTAGACGGGGACGCAGTTTTCTGCAATACCACACGATATGCATGCAAATGGTGCTTTTGGCAGAACGCGCACGTGGATTTCTACCAAACGACGTGAAAAGCATGCCGATGCTGCTCTTTTTAGCACCCGCACATGTATTTGTGCCAAAACGCGTTTTAAGCATGCACATGCATCTTTTGGTAGACGCGGACGCAGTTTTCTGCAAAACCACACGATATGCATGCAAATGGTGCTTTTGGCAGAACGCGCACGTGGATTTCTACCAAACGACGTGAAAAGCATGCCGATGCTGCTCTTTTTAGCACCCGCACATGGATTTGTGCCAAAACGCGTTTTAAGCATGCACATGCATCTTTTGGTAGACGCGGACGCAGTTTTCTGAAAAACACACGATATGCATGCAAATGGTGCTTTTGGCAGAACGTGCACGTGGATTTCTACCAAACGACGTGAAAAGCATGCCGATGCTGCTCTTTTTAGCACCCCGCACATGGATTTGTGAAAAAACGCGTTTTAAGCATGCACATGCATCTTTTGGTAGACGCGGACGCAGTTTTCTGCAAAACCACACGATATGCATGCAAATGGTGCTTTTGGCAGAACGCGCACGTGTATTTCTACCAAACGACGTGAAAAGCATGCCGAGCTGCTGTTTTTAGCACCCGCACGTGGATTTGTGCCAAAACGCGTTTTAAGCATGCACATGCATCTTTTGGTAGACGCGGACGCAGTTTTCTGCAAGACCACACGAAATGCATGCAAAAGGTGCTTTGGCAGAACGCGCACGTGGATTTCTACCAAACGACGTGAAAAGCATGCCGATGCTGCTCTTTTTAGCGTCCGCACATGAATTTGTGCCAAAACGCGTTTAAGCATGCATATGCATTCTTTTGGTAGACGCGGACGCAGTTTTCTGAAAAACCACACGATATGCATGCAAATGGTGCTTTTGGCAGAACGCGCACGTGGATTTCTACCAAACGACGTGAAAAGCATGCCCATGCTGCTCTTTTAGCACCCGCACATGGATTTGTGCCAAAACGCGTTTTAAGCATGCACATGAATCTTTTCGTAGACGCGGGACGCAGTTTTTCTGCAAAACCACACGATATGCATGCAAATGGTGCTTTTGGCAGAACGCGCACGTGGATTTCTACCAAACGACGTGATAAGCATGCCGATGCTGCTCTTTTTAGCACCCGAACATGGATTTGTGCCAAAACGCGTTTTAAGCATGCACCATGCATCTTTTGGTAGACGCGGACGCAGTTTTCTGCAAAACCACACGATATGCATGCAAATGGTCCTTTTGGCAGAACGCGCACGTAGATTTCTACCAAACGACGTGAAAAGCATGCCGATGCTGCTCTTTTTAGCACCCGCACATGGATTTGTGCCAAAACGCGTTTTAGGCATGCACATGCATTTTTTGGTAGACGCGGACGCAGTTTTCTGAAAAACCACATGATATGCATGCAAATGGTGCTTTTCGCAGAACGCGCACGTGGATTTCTACCAAACGACGTGAAAAGCATGCCGATGCTGCTCTTTTTAGCACCCGCACATGGATTTGTGCCAAAACGCGTTTTAAGCATGCACATGCATCTTTTGGTAGACGCGGACGCAGTTTTCTGAAAAACCACACGATATGCATGCAAATGGTGCTTTTGGCAGAACGCGCACGTGGATTTTTACCAAACCACGTGAAAAGCATGCCGATGCT
Source organism: Dermacentor variabilis (assembly GCF_050947875.1). NCBI lineage: Eukaryota > Metazoa > Arthropoda > Arachnida > Ixodida > Ixodidae > Dermacentor > Dermacentor variabilis. The sequence continues at coordinate 53,398 of NW_027460558.1, read as the reverse complement.
GCTCTTTTTAGCACCCGCACATGGATATGTGCCAAAACGCGTTTTAAGCATTCACATGCATCTTTTGGTAGACGCGGACGCAGTTTTCTGAAAAACCACACGATATGCATGCAAATGGTGCTTTTGGCAGAACGCGCACGTGGATTTCTACCAAACGACGTGAAAAGCATGCCGATGCTGCTCTTTTTAGCACCCGCACATGGATTTGTGCCAAAACGCGTTTTAAGCATGCACACGCATCTTTTGGTAGACGCGGACGCAGTTTTCTGCAAAACCACACGATATGCATGCAAATCGTGCTTTTGGCAGAACGCGCACGTGGATTTCTACCAAACGACGTGAAAAGCATGCCGATGCTGCTCTTTTTAGCACCCGCACATGGATTTGTGCCAAAACGCGTTTTAAGCATGCACATGCATCTTTTGGTAGACGCGGACGCAGTTTTCTGAAAAACCACACGATATGCATGCAAATGGTGCTTTTGGCAGAACGCGCACGTGGATTTCTACCAAACGACGTGAAAAGCATACCGATGCTGCTCTTTTTAGCATCCGCACATGGATTTGTGCCAAAACGCGTTTTAAGCATACACATGCATGTTTTGGTAGACGCGGACGCAGTTTTCTGCAAAACCGCACGATATGCATGCAAATGGTGCTTTTGGCAGAACGCGCACGTGGATTTCTACCAAACGACGTGAAAAGCATGCCGATTCTGCTCTTTTTAGAACCCGCACATGGATTTGTGCCAAAACGCGTTTTAAGCATGCACATGCATCTTTTGGTAGACGCGGACGCAGTTTTCTGCAAAACCACACGTTATGCATGCAAATGGTGCTTTTCGCAGAACGCGCACGTGGATTTCTACCAAACGACGTGAAAAGCATGCCGATGCTGCTCTTTTTAGCACCCGCACATGGATTTGTGCCAAAACGCGTTTTAAGCATGCACATGCATCTTTTGGTAGACGCGGACGCAGTTTTCTGAAAAACCACACGATATGCATGCAAATGGTGCTTTTGGCAGAACGCGCACGTGGATTTCTACCAAACCACGTGAAAAGCATGCCGATGCTGCTCTTTTTAGCACCCGCACATGGATATGTGCCAAAACGCGTTTTAAGCATGCACATGCATCTTTTGGTAGACGCGGACGCAGTTTTCTGAAAAACCACACGATATGCATGCAAATGGTGCTTTTGGCAGAACGCGCACGTGGATTTCTACCAAACGACGTGAAAAGCATGTCGATGCTGCTCTTTTTAGCACCCGAACATGGATTTGTGCCAAAACGCGTTTTAAGCATGCACATGCATCTTTTGGTAGACGCGGACGCAGTTTTCTGCAAAACCACACGATATGCATGCAAATCGTGCTTTTGGCAGAACGCGCACGTGGATTTCTACCAAACGACGTGAAAAGCATGCCGATGCTGCTCTTTTTAGCACCCGCACATGGATTTGTGCCAAAACGCGTTTTAAGCATGCACATGCATCTTTTGGTAGACGCGGACGCAGTTTTCTGAAAAACCACACGATATGCATGCAAATGGTGCTTTTGGCAGAACGCGCACGTGGATTTCTACCAAACGACGTGAAAAGCATACCGATGCTGCTCTTTTTAGCATCCGCACATGGATTTGTGCCAAAACGCGTTTTAAGCATACACATGCATCTTTTGGTAGACGCGGACGCAGTTTTCTGCAAAACCGCACGATATGCATGCAAGTGGTGCTTTTGGCAGAACGCGCACGTGGATTTCTACCAAACGACGTGAAAAGCATGCCGATTCTGCTCTTTTTAGAACCCGCACATGGATTTGTGCCAAAACGCGTTTTAAGCATGCACATGCATCTTTTGGTAGACGCGGACGCAGTTTTCTGCAAAACCACACGATATGCATGCAAATGGTGCTTTTCGCAGAACGCGCACGTGGATTTCTACCAAACGACGTGAAAAGCATGCCGATGCTGCTCTTTTTAGCACCCGCACATGGATTTGTGCCAAAACGCGTTTTAAGCATGCACATGCATCTTTTGGTAGACGCGGACGCAGTTTTCTGAAAAACCACACGATATGCATGCAAATGGTGCTTTTGGCAGAACGCGCACGTGGATTTCTACCAAACCACGTGAAAAGCATGCCGATGCTGCTCTTTTTAGCACCCGAACATGGATTTGTGCCAAAACGCGTTTTAAGCATGCACATGCATCTTTTGGTAGACGCGGACGCAGTTTTCTGCAAAACCACACGATATGCATGCAAATCGTGCTTTTGGCAGAACGCGCACGTGGATTTCTACCAAACGACGTGAAAAGCATGCCGATGCTGCTCTTTTTAGCACCCGCACATGGATTTGTGCCAAAACGCGTTTTAAGCATGCACATGCATCTTTTGGTAGACGCGGACGCAGTTTTCTGAAAAACCACACGATATGCATGCAAATGGTGCTTTTGGCAGAACGCGCACGTGGATTTCTACCAAACGACGTGAAAAGCATACCGATGCTGCTCTTTTTAGCATCCGCACATGGATTTGTGCCAAAACGCGTTTTAAGCATACACATGCATCTTTTGGTAGACGCGGACGCAGTTTTCTGCAAAACCGCACGATATGCATGCAAGTGGTGCTTTTGGCAGAACGCGCACGTGGATTTCTACCAAACGACGTGAAAAGCATGCCGATTCTGCTCTTTTTAGAACCCGCACATGGATATGTGCCAAAACGCGTTTTAAGCATGCACATGCATCTTTTGGTAGACGCGGACGCAGTTTTCTGCAAAACCACACGATATGCATGCAAATGGTGCTTTTCGCAGAACGCGCACGTGGATTTCTACCAAACGACGTGAAAAGCATGCCGATGCTGCTCTTTTTAGCACCCGCACATGGATTTGTGCCAAAACGCGTTTTAAGCATGCACATGCATCTTTTGGTAGACGCGGACGCAGTTTTCTGAAAAACCACACGATATGCATGCAAATGGTGCTTTTGGCAGAACGCGCACGTGGATTTCTACCAAACCACGTGAAAAGCATGCCGATGCTGCTCTTTTTAGCACCCGCACATGGATATGTGCCAAAACGCGTTTTAAGCATGCACATGCATCTTTTGGTAGACGCGGACGCAGTTTTCTGAAAAACCACACGATAAGCATGCAAATGGTGCTTTTGGCAGAACGCGCACGTGGATTTCTACCAAACGACGTGAAAAGCATACCGATGCTGCTCTTTTTAGCATCCGCACATGGATTTGTGCCAAAACGCGTTTTAAGCATACACATGCATCTTTTGGTAGACGCGGACGCAGTTTTCTGCAAAACCGCACGATATGCATGCAAGTGGTGCTTTTGGCAGAACGCGCACGTGGATTTCTACCAAACGACGTGAAAAGCATGCCGATTCTGCTCTTTTTAGAACCCGCACATGGATTTGTGCCAAAACGCGTTTTAAGCATGCACATGCATCTTTTGGTAGACGCGGACGCAGTTTTCTGCAAAACCACACGATATGCATGCAAATGGTGCTTTTCGCAGAACGCGCACGTGGATTTCCACCAAACGACGTGAAAAGCATGCCGATGCTGCTCTTTTTAGCACCCGCACATGGATTTGTGCCAAAACGCGTTTTAAGCATGCACATGCATCTTTTGGTAGACGCGGACGCAGTTTTCTGAAAAACCACACGATATGCATGCAAATGGTGCTTTTGGCAGAACGCGCACGTGGATTTCTACCAAACCACGTGAAAAGCATGCCGATGCTGCTCTTTTTAGCACCCGCACATGGATATGTGCCAAAACGCGTTTTAAGCATGCACATGCATCTTTTGGTAGACGCGGACGCAGTTTTCTGAAAAACCACACGATATGCATGCAAATGGTGCTTTTGGCAGAACGCGCACGTGGATTTCTACCAAACGACGTGAAAAGCATGCCGATGCTGCTCTTTTTAGCACCCGAACATGGATTTGTGCCAAAACGCGTTTTAAGCATGCACATGCATCTTTTGGTAGACGCGGACGCAGTTTTCTGCAAAACCACACGATATGCATGCAAATGGTCCTTTTGGCAGAACGCGCACGTAGATTTATACCAAACGACGTGAAAAGCATGCCGATGCTGCTCTTTTTAGCACCCGCACACGGATTTGTGCCAAAACGCGTTTTAAGCATGCACATGCATCTTTTGGTAGACGCGGACGCAGTTTTCTGCAAAACCACACGATATGCATGCAAATGGTGCTTTTGGCAGAACGCACACGTGAATTTTTACCAAACGACGTGAAAAGCATGCCGATGCTGCTCTTTTTAGCACCCGCTCATGGATATGTGCCAAAACGCGTTTTAAGCATGCACATGCATCTTTTGGTAGACGCGGACGCAGTTTTCTGCAAAACCACACGATATGCATGCAAATGGTGCTTTTGGCAGAACGCGCACGTGGATTTCTACCAAACAACGTGAAAAGCATGCCGATGCTGCTCTTTTTAGCACCCGCACATGGATTTGTGCCAAAACGCGTTTTAAGCATGCACATGCATCTTTTGGTAGACGCGGACGCAGTTTTCTGAAAACACACACGATATGCATGCAAATGGTGCTTTTGGCAGAACGCGCACGTGGATTTCTACCAAACGACGTGAAAAGCATGCCGATGCTGCTCTTTTTAGCACCCGCACATGGATTTGTGCCAAAACGCGTTTTAAGAATGCACATGCATCTTTTGGTAGACGCGGACGCAGTTTTCTGCAAAACCACACAATATGCATGCTAATGGTGCTTTTGGCAGAACGCGCACGTGGATTTCTACCAAACGACGTGAAAAGCATGCCGATGCTGCTCTTTTTAGCACCCGCACATGGATTTGTGCGAAAACGCGTTTTAAGCATGCACCTGCATCTTTTGGTAGACGCGGACGCAATTTTCTGCAAAACCACACGATATGCATGCAAATGGTGCTTTTGGCAAAACGCGCACGTGGATTTCTACCTAACGACGTGAAAAGCATGCCGATGCTGCTCTTTTTAGCACCCGCACATGGATTTTTGCCAAAACGCGTTTTAAGCATGCACATGAATCTTTTGGTAGACGCGGACGCAGTTTTCTGCAAAACCACACGATATGCATGCAAATGGTGCTTTTGGCAGAACGCGCACGTGGATTTCTACCAAACGACGTGAAAAGCATGCCGATGCTGCTCTTTTTAGCACCCGCACATGGATTTGTGCCAAAACGCGTTTTAAGAATGCACATGCATCTTTTGGTAGACGCGGACGCAGTTTTCTGCAAAACCACACGATATGCATGCTAATGGTGCTTTTGGCAGAACGCGCACGTGGATTTCTACCAAACGACGTGAAAAGCATGCCGATGCTGCTCTTTTTAGCACCCGCACATGGATTTGTGCGAAAACGCGTTTTAAGCATGCACATGCATCTTTTGGTAGACGCGGACGCAATTTTCTGCAAAACCACACGATATGCATGCAAATGGTGCTTTTGGCAGAACGCCTAGAGGATTTCTACCAAACGACGTGAAAAGCATGCCGATGCTGCTCTTTTTAGCACCCGCACATAAATTTGTGCCAAAACGCGTTTTAAGCATGCACATGCATCTTTTGGTAGACGCGGACGCAGTTTTCTGCAAAACCACACAATATGCATGCAAATGGTGCTTTTGGGAGAACGCGCACGTGCATTTCTACCAAACGACGTGAAAAGCATGCCGATGCTGCTCTTTTTAGCACCCGCACATGGATTTGTGCCAAAACGCGTTTTAAGCATGCACATGCATCTTTTGGTAGACGCGGACGCAGTTTTCTGCAAAACCACACGATATGCATGCAAATGGTGCTTTTGGCAGAACGCGCACGTGGATTTCTACCTAACGACGTGAAAAGCATGCCGATGCTGCTCTTTTTAGCACCCGCACATGGATTTTTGCCAAAACGCGTTTTAAGCATGCACATGAATCTTTTGGTAGACGCGGACGCAGTTTTCTGCAAAACCACACGATATGCATGCAAATGGTGCTTTTGGCAGAACGCGCCCGTGGATTTCTACCAAACGACGTGAAAAGCATGCCGATGCTATTCTTTTTAGCACCCGCACATGGATTTGTGCCAAAACGCGTTTTAAGCATGCACATGCATCTTTTGGTAGACGCGGACGCAGTTTTCTGAAAAACCACACGATATGCATGCAAATGGTGCTTTTGGCAGAACGCGCACGTGGATTTCTACCAAACGACGTGAAAAGCATGCCGATGCTGCTCTTTTTAGCACCCGCGCATGGATTTGTGCCAAAACGCGTTTTAAGCATGCACATGCATCTTTTGGTAGACGCGGACGCAGTTTTCTGCAAAACCACACGATATGCATGCAAATGGTGCTTTTGGCAGAACGCGCACGTGGATTTTTACCTAACGACGTGAAAAGCATGCCGATGCTGCTCTTTTTAGCACCCGCACATGGATTTGTGCCAAAACGCGTTTTAAGCATGCACATGAATCTTTTGGTAGACGGGGACGCAGTTTTCTGCAATACCACACGATATGCATGCAAATGGTGCTTTTGGCAGAACGCGCACGTGGATTTCTACCAAACGACGTGAAAAGCATGCCGATGCTGCTCTTTTTAGCACCCGCACATGGATTTGTGCCAAAACGCGTTTTTAGCATGCACATGCATCTTTTGGTAGACGCGGACGTAGTTTTCTGCAAAACCACACGATATGCATGCAAATGGTGCTTTTGGCAGAACGCACACGTGGATTTCTACCAAACGACGTGAATAGCATGCCGATGCTGCTCTTTTTAGCACCCGCACATGGATTTGTGCCAAAACGCGTTTTAAGCATGCACATGCATCTTTTGGTAGACGCGGACGCAGTTTTCCACAAAACCACACGATATGCATGCAAATGGTGCTTTTGGCAGAACGCGCACGTGGATTTCTACCAAACGACGTGAAAAGCATGCCGATGCTGCTCTTTTTAGCACCCGCACATGGATTTGTGCCAAAACGCGTTTTAAGCAGGCACATGCATCTTTTGGTAGACGCGGACGCAGTTTTCTGAAAAACCACACGATATGCATGCAAATGGTGCTTTTGGCAGAACGCGCACGTGGATTTCTACCAAACGACGTGAAAAGCATGCCGATGCTGCTCTTTTTAGCACCCGCACATGGATTTGTGCCAAAACGCGTTTTAAGCATGCACATGAATCTTTTCGTAGACGCGGACGCAGTTTTCTGCAAAACCACACGATATGCATGCAAATGGTGCTTTTGGCAGAACGCGCACGTGGATTTCTACCAAACGACGTGATAAGCATGCCGATGCTGCTCTTTTTAGCACCCGCACATGGATTTGTGCCAAAACGCGTTTTAAGCATGCACATGCATCTTTTGGTAGACGCGGACGCAGTTTTCTGCAAAACCACACGATATGCATGCAAATGGTCCTTTTGGCAGAACGCGCACGTAGATTTCTACCAAACGACGTGAAAAGCATGCCGATGCTGCTCTTTTTAGCACCCGCGCATGGATTTGTGCCAAAACGCGTTTTAAGCATGCACATGCATCTTTTGGTAGACGCGGACGCAGTTTTCTGCAAAACCACACGATATGCATGCAAATGGTGCTTTTGGCAGAACGCGCACGTGGATTTTTACCTAACGACGTGAAAAGCATGCCGATGCTGCTCTTTTTAGCACCCGCACATGGATTTGTGCCAAAACGCGTTTTAAGCATGCACATGAATCTTTTGGTAGACGGGGACGCAGTTTTCTGCAATACCACACGATATGCATGCAAATGGTGCTTTTGGCAGAACGCGCACGTGGATTTCTACCAAACGACGTGAAAAGCATGCCGATGCTGCTCTTTTTAGCACCCGCACATGGATTTGTGCCAAAACGCGTTTTAAGCATGCACATGCATCTTTTGGTAGACGCGGACGCAGTTTTCTGCAAAACCACACGATATGCATGCAAATGGTGCTTTTGGCAGAACGCGCACGTGGATTTCTACCAAACGACGTGAAAAGCATGCCGATGCTGCTCTTTTTAGCACCCGCACATGGATTTGTGCCAAAACGCGTTTTAAGCATGCACATGCATCTTTTGGTAGACGCGGACGCAGTTTTCTGAAAAACCACACGATATGCATGCAAATGGTGCTTTTGGCAGAACGTGCACGTGGATTTCTACCAAACGACGTGAAAAGCATGCCGATGCTGCTCTTTTTAGCACCCGCACATGGATTTGTGCCAAAACGCGTTTTAAGCATGCACATGCATCTTTTGGTAGACGCGGACGCAGTTTTCTGCAAAACCACACGATATGCATGCAAATGGTGCTTTTGGCAGAACGCGCACGTGTATTTCTACCAAACGACGTGAAAAGCATGCCGATGCTGCTGTTTTTAGCACCCGCACGTGGATTTGTGCCAAAACGCGTTTTAAGCATGCACATGCATCTTTTGGTAGACGCGGACGCAGTTTTCTGCAAGACCACACGAAATGCATGCAAAAGGTGCTTTTGGCAGAACGCGCACGTGGATTTCTACCAAACGACGTGAAAAGCATGCCGATGCTGCTCTTTTTAGCGTCCGCACATGAATTTGTGCCAAAACGCGTTTTAAGCATGCATATGCATCTTTTGGTAGACGCGGACGCAATTTCTGAAAAACCACACGATATGCATGCAAATGGTGCTTTTGGCAGAACGCGCACGTGGATTTCTACCAAACGACGTGAAAAGCATGCCGATGCTGCTCTTTTTAGCACCCGCACATGGATTTGTGCCGAAACGCGTTTTAAGCATGCACATGAATCTTTTCGTAGACGCGGACGCAGTTTTCTGCAAAACCACACGATATGCATGCAAATGGTGCTTTTGGCAGAACGCGCACGTGGATTTCTACCAAACGACGTGATAAGCATGCCGATGCTGCTCTTTTTAGCACCCGAACATGGATTTGTGCCAAAACGCGTTTTAAGCATGCACATGCATCTTTTGGTAGACGCGGACGCAGTTTTCTGCAAAACCACACGATATGCATGCAAATGGTCCTTTTGGCAGAACGCGCACGTAGATTTCTACCAAACGACGTGAAAAGCATGCCGATGCTGCTCTTTTTAGCACCCGCACATGGATTTGTGCCAAAACGCGTTTTAGGCATGCACATGCATTTTTTGGTAGACGCGGACGCAGTTTTCTGAAAAACCACATGATATGCATGCAAATGGTGCTTTTCGCAGAACGCGCACGTGGATTTCTACCAAACGACGTGAAAAGCATGCCGATGCTGCTCTTTTTAGCACCCGCACATGGATTTGTGCCAAAACGCGTTTTAAGCATGCACATGCATCTTTTGGTAGACGCGGACGCAGTTTTCTGAAAAACCACACGATATGCATGCAAATGGTGCTTTTGGCAGAACGCGCACGTGGATTTTTACCAAACCACGTGAAAAGCATGCCGATGCTGCTCTTTTTAGCACCCGCACATGGATATGTGCCAAAACGCGTTTTAAGCATTCACATGCATCTTTTGGTAGACGCGGACGCAGTTTTCTGAAAAACCACACGATATGCATGCAAATGGTGCTTTTGGCAGAACGCGCACGTGGATTTCTACCAAACGACGTGAAAAGCATGCCGATGCTGCTCTTTTTAGCACCCGCACATGGATTTGTGCCAAAACGCGTTTTAAGCATGCACACGCATCTTTTGGTAGACGCGGACGCAGTTTTCTGCAAAACCACACGATATGCATGCAAATCGTGCTTTTGGCAGAACGCGCACGTGGATTTCTACCAAACGACGTGAAAAGCATGCCGATGCTGCTCTTTTTAGCACCCGCACATGGATTTGTGCCAAAACGCGTTTTAAGCATGCACATGCATCTTTTGGTAGACGCGGACGCAGTTTTCTGAAAAACCACACGATATGCATGCAAATGGTGCTTTTGGCAGAACGCGCACGTGGATTTCTACCAAACGACGTGAAAAGCATACCGATGCTGCTCTTTTTAGCATCCGCACATGGATTTGTGCCAAAACGCGTTTTAAGCATACACATGCATCTTTTGGTAGACGCGGACGCAGTTTTCTGCAAAACCGCACGATATGCATGCAAATGGTGCTTTTGGCAGAACGCGCACGTGGATTTCTACCAAACGACGTGAAAAGCATGCCGATTCTGCTCTTTTTAGAACCCGCACATGGATTTGTGCCAAAACGCGTTTTAAGCATGCACATGCATCTTTTGGTAGACGCGGACGCAGTTTTCTGCAAAACCACACGATATGCATGCAAATGGTGCTTTTCGCAGAACGCGCACGTGGATTTCTACCAAACGACGTGAAAAGCATGCCGATGCTGCTCTTTTTAGCACCCGCACATGGATTTGTGCCAAAACGCGTTTTAAGCATGCACATGCATCTTTTGGTAGACGCGGACGCAGTTTTCTGAAAAACCACACGATATGCATGCAAATGGTGCTTTTGGCAGAACGCGCACGTGGATTTCTACCAAACCACGTGAAAAGCATGCCGATGCTGCTCTTTTTAGCACCCGCACATGGATATGTGCCAAAACGCGTTTTAAGCATGCACATGCATCTTTTGGTAGACGCGGACGCAGTTTTCTGAAAAACCACACGATATGCATGCAAATGGTGCTTTTGGCAGAACGCGCACGTGGATTTCTACCAAACGACGTGAAAAGCATGCCGATGCTGCTCTTTTTAGCACCCGCACATGGATTTGTGCCAAAACGCGTTTTAAGCATGCACATGCATCTTTTGGTAGACGCGGACGCAGTTTTCTGCAAAACCACACGATATGCATGCAAATGGTGCTTTTGGCAGAACGCGCACGTGGATTTCTACCAAACAACGTGAAAAGCATGCCGATTCTGCTCTTTTTAGCACCCGCACATGGATTTGTGCCAAAACGCGTTTTAAGCATGCACATGCATCTTTTGGTAGACGCGGACGCAGTTTTCTGAAAAAACACACGATATGCATGCAAATGGTGCTTTTGGCAGAACGCGCACGTGGATTTCTACCAAACGACGTGAAAAGCATGCCGATGCTGCTCTTTTTAGCACCCGCACATGGATTTGTGCCAAAACGCGTTTTAAGAATGCACATGCATCTTTTGGTAGATGCGGACGCAGTTTTCTGCAAAACCACACGATATGCATGCTAATGGTGCTTTTGGCAGAACGCGCACGTGGATTTCTACCAAACGACGTGAAAAGCATGCCGATGCTGCTCTTTTTAGCACCCGCACACGGATTTGTGCCAAAACGCGTTTTAAGAATGCACATGCATCTTTTGGTAGACGCGGACGCAGTTTTCTGCAAAACCACACGATATTCATACAAATGGTGCTTTTGGCAGAACGCGCACGTGGATTTCTACCAAACGACGTGAAAAGCATGCCGATGCTGCTCTTTTTAGCACCCGCACACGGATTTGTGCCAAAACGCGTTTTAAACATGCACATGCATCTTTTGGTAGACGCGGACGCAGTTTTCTGCAAAACCACACGATATGCATACAAATGGTGCTTTTGGCAGAACGCGCACGTGGATTTCTACCAAACGACGTGAAAAGCATGCCGATGCTACTCTTTTTAGCACCCGCACATAGATTTGTGCCAAAACGCGTTTTAAGCATGCACATGCATCTTTTGGTAGACGCGGACGCAGTTTTCTGAAAAACCACACGATATGCAAGCAAATGGTGCTTTTGGCAGAACGCGCACGTGGATTTCTACCAAACGACGTGAAAAGCATGCCGATGCTGCTCTTTTTAGCATCCGCACATGGATTTGTGCCAAAACGCGTTTTAAGCATGCACATGCATCTTTTGGTAGACGCGGACGCAGTTTTCTGCAAAACCACACGATATTCATGCAAATGGTGCTTTTGGCAGAACGCGCACGTGGATTTCTACCAAACGACGTGAAAAGCATGCCGATGCTGCTCTTTTTAGAACCCACACATGGATTTGTGCCAAAACGCGTTTTAAGCATGCACATGCATCTTTTGGTAGACGCGGACGCAGTTTTCTGCAAAACCACACGATATGCATGCAAATGGTGCTTTTCGCAGAACGCGCACGTGGATTTCTACCAAACGACGTGAAAAGCATGCCGATGCTGCTCTTTTTAGCACCCGCACATGGATTTGTGCCAAAACGCGTTTTAAGCATGCACATGCATCTTTTGGTAGACGCGGACGCAGTTTTCTGAAAAACCACACGATATGCATGCAAATGGTGCTTTTGGCAGAACGCGCACGTGGATTTCTACCAAACGACGTGAAAAGCATGCCGATGCTGCTCTTTTTAACACCCGCACATGGATTTGTGCCAAAACGCGTTTTAAGCATGCACATGCATCTTTTGGTAGACGCGGACGCAGTTTTCTGAAAAAACACACGATATGCATGCAAATGGTGCTTTTGGCAGAACGCGCACGTGGATTTCTACCAAACGACGTGAAAAGCATGCCGATGCTGCTCTTTTTAGCACCCGCACATGGATTTGTGCCAAAACGCGTTTTAAGAATGCACATGCATCTTTTGGTAGATGTGGACGCAGTTTTCTGCAAAACCACACGATATGCATGCTAATGGTGCTTTTGGCAGAACGCGCACGTGGATTTCTACCAAACGACGTGAAAAGCATGCCGATGCTGCTCTTTTTAGCACCCGCACATGGATTTGTGCCAAAACGCGTTTTAAGAATGCACATGCATCTTTTGGTAGACGCGGACGCAGTTTTCTGCAAAACCACACGATATTCATACAAATGGTGCTTTTGGCAGAACGCGCACGTGGATTTCTACCAAACGACGTGAAAAGCATGCCGATGCTGCTCTTTTTAGAACCCACACATGGATTTGTGCCAAAACGCGTTTTAAGCATGCACATGCATCTTTTGGTAGACGCGGACGCAGTTTTCTGCAAAACCACACGATATGCATGCAAATGGTGCTTTTTGCAGAACGCGCACGTGGATTTCTACCAAACGACGTGAAAAGCATGCCGATGCTGCTCTTTTTAGCACCCGCACATGGATTTGTGCCAAAACGCGTTTTAAGCATGCACATGCATCTTTTGGTAGACGCGGACGCAGTTTTCTGAAAAACCACACGATATGCATGCAAATGGTGCTTTTGGCAGAACGCGCGCGTGGATTTCTACCAAACCACGTGAAAAGCATGCCGATGCTGCTCTTTTTAGCACCCGCACATGGATATGTACCAAAACGCGTTTTAAGCATGCACATGCATCTTTTGGTAGACGCGGACGCAGTTTTCTGAAAAACCACACGATATGCATGCAAATGGTGCTTTTGGCAGAACGCGCACGTGGATTTCTACCAAACGACGGGAAAAGCATGCCGATGCTGCTCTTTTTAACACCCGCACATGGATTTGTGCCAAAACGCGTTTTAAGCATGCACATGCATCTTTTGGTAGACGCGGATGCAGTTTTCTGCAAAACCACACGATATGCATGCAAATGGTGCTTTTGGCAGAACGCGCACGTGGATTTCTACCAAATGACGTGAAAAGCATGCCGATGCTGCTCTTTTTAGCACCCGCACATGGATTTGTGCCAAAATGCGTTTTAAGAATGCACATGCATCTTTTGGTAGACGCGGACGCAGTTTTCTGCAAAACCACACGATATTCATACAAATGGTGCTTTTGGCAGAACGCGCACGTGGATTTCTACCAAACGACGTGAAAAGCATGCCGATGCTGCTCTTTTTAGAACCCACACATGGATTTGTGCCAAAACGCGTTTTAAGCATGCACATGCATCTTTTGGTAGACGCGGACGCAGTTTTCTGCAAAACCACACGATATGCATGCAAATGGTGCTTTTCGCAGAACGCGCACGTGGATTTCTACCAAACGACGTGAAAAGCATGCCGATGCTGCTCTTTTTAGCACCCGCACATGGATTTGTGCCAAAACGCGGTTTAAGCATGCACATGCATCTTTTGGTAGACGCGGACGCAGTTTTCTGCAAAACCACACGATATTCATGCAAATGGTGCTTTTGGCAGAACGCGCACGTGGATTTCTACCAAACGACGTGAAAAGCATGCCGATGCTGCTCTTTTTAGAACCCACACATGGATTTGTGCCAAAACGCGTTTTAAGCATGCACATGCATCTTTTGGTAGACGCGGACGCAGTTTTCTGCAAAACCACACGATATGTATGCAAATGGTGCTTTTCGCAGAACGCGCACGTGGATTTCTACCAAACGACGTGAAAAGCGTGCCGATGCTGCTCTTTTTAGCACCCGCACATGGATTTGTGCCAAAACGCGTTTTAAGCATGCACATGCATCTTTTGGTAGACGCGGACGCAGTTTTCTGAAAAACCACACGATATGCATGCAAATGGTGCTTTTGGCAGAACGCGCGCGTGGATTTCTACCAAACCACGTGAAAAGCATGCCGATGCTGCTCTTTTTAGCACCCGCACATGGATATGTGCCAAAACGCGTTTTAAGCATGCACATGCATCTTTTGGTAGACGCGGACGCAGTTTTCTGAAAAACCACACGATATGCATGCAAATGGTGCTTTTGGCAGAACGCGCACGTGGATTTCTACCAAACGACGTGAAAAGCATGCCGATGCTGCTCTTTTTAACACCCGCACATGGATTTGTGCCAAAACGCGTTTTAAGCATGCACATGCATCTTTTGGTAGACGCGGACGCAGTTTTCTGAAAAAACACACCATATGCATGCAAATGGTGCTTTTGGCAGAACGCGCACGTGGATTTCTACCAAACGACGTGAAAAGCATGCCGATGCTGCTCTTTTTAGCACCCGCACATGGATTTGTGCCAAAACGCGTTTTAAGAATGCACATGCATCTTTTGGTAGATGTGGACGCAGTTTTCTGCAAAACCACACGATATGCATGCTAATGGTGCTTTTGGCAGAACGCGCACGTGGATTTCTACCAAACGACGTGAAAAGCATGCCGATGCTGCTCTTTTTAGCACCCGCACATGGATTTGTGCCAAAACGCGTTTTAAGAATGCACATGCATCTTTTGGTAGACGCGGACGCAGTTTTCTGCAAAACCACACGATATTCATACAAATGGTGCTTTTGGCAGAACGCGCACGTGGATTTCTACCAAACGACGTGAAAAGCATGCCGATGCTGCTCTTTTTAGAACCCACACATGGATTTGTGCCAAAACGCGTTTTAAGCATGCACATGCATCTTTTGGTAGACGCGGACGCAGTTTTCTGCAAAACCACACGATATGCATGCAAATGGTGCTTTTCGCAGAACGCGCACGTGGATTTCTACCAAACGACGTGAAAAGCATGCCGATGCTGCTCTTTTTAGCACCCGCACATGGATTTGTGCCAAAACGCGTTTTAAGCATGCACATGCATCTTTTGGTAGACGCGGACGCAGTTTTCTGAAAAACCACACGATATGCATGCAAATGGTGCTTTTGGCAGAACGCGCGCGTGGATTTCTACCAAACCACGTGAAAAGCATGCCGATGCTGCTCTTTTTAGCACCCGCACATGGATATGTGCCAAAACGCGTTTTAAGCATGCACATGCATCTTTTGGTAGACGCGGACGCAGTTTTCTGAAAAACCACACGATATGCATGCAAATGGTGCTTTTGGCAGAACGCGCACGTGGATTTCTACCAAACGACGGGAAAAGCATGCCGATGCTGCTCTTTTTAACACCCGCACATGGATTTGTGCCAAAACGCGTTTTAAGCATGCACATGCATCTTTTGGTAGACGCGTATGCAGTTTTCTGCAAAACCACACGATATGCATGCAAATGGTGCTTTTGGCAGAACGCGCACGTGGATTTCTACCAAATGACGTGAAAAGCATGCCGATGCTGCTCTTTTTAGCACCTGCACACGGATTTGTGCCAAAACGCGTTTTAAACATGCACATGCATCTTTTGGTAGACGCGGACGCAGTTTTCTGCAAAACCACACGATATGCATACAAATGGTGCTTTTGGCAGAACGCGCACGTGGATTTCTACCAAACGACGTGAAAAGCATGCCGATGCTACTCTTTTTAGCACCCGCACATAGATTTGTGCCAAAACGCGTTTTAAGCATGCACATGCATCTTTTGGTAGACGCGGACGCAGTTTTCTGCAAAACCACACGATATGCATGCAAATGGTGCTTTTGGCAGAACGCGCACGTGGATTTCTACCAAACGACGTGAAAAGCATGCCTATGCTGCTCTTTTTAGCACCCCCACATGGATTTGTGCCAAAACGCGTTTTAAGCATGCACATGCATCTTTTGGTAGACGCGGACGCAGTTTTCTGTAAAACCACACGATATGCATGCAAATGGTGCTTTTGGCAGAACGCGCACGTAGATTTCTACCTAACGACGTGAAAAGCATGCCGATGCTGCTCTTTTTAGCACCCGCACATGGATTTGTGCCAAAACGCGTTTTAAGCATGCACATGCATCTTTTGGTAGACGCGGACGCAGTTTTCTGCAAAACCACACGATATGCATGCTAATGGTGCTTTTGGCAGAACGCGCACGTGGATTTCTACCAAACGACGTGAAAAGCATGCCGATGCTGCTCTTTTTAGCACCCGCACATGGATTTGTGCCAAAACGCGTTTTAAGCATGCACATGCATCTTTTGGTAGACGCGGACGCAATTTTTAGCAAAACCACACGATATGCATGCAAATGGTGCTTTTGGCAGAACGCGCACGTGGATTTCTACCTAACGACGTGAAAAGCATGCCGATGCTGCTCTTTTTAGCACCCGCACATGGATTTGTGCCAAAACGCGTTTTTAGCATGCACATGCATCTTTTGGTAGACGCGGACGTAGTTTTCTGCAAAACCACACGATATGCATGCAAATGGTGCTTTTGGCAGAACGCGCACGTGGATTTCTACCAAACGACGTGAAAAGCATGCCGATGCTGCTCTTTTTAGCACCCGCACATGGATTTGTGCCAAAACGCGTTTTAAGCATGCACATGCATCTTTTGGTAGACGCGGACGCAGTTTTCTGAAAAACCACACGATATGCATGCAAATGGTGCTTTTGGCAGAACGCGCACGTGGATTCCTACCAAACGACGTGAAAAGCATGCCGATGCTGCTCTTTTTAGCATCCGCACATGGATTTGTGCCAAAACGCGTTTTAAGCATGCACATGCATCTTTTGGTAGACGCGGACGCAGTTTTCTGCAAAACCACACGATATGCATGCAAATGGTGCTTTTCGCAGAACGCGCACGTGGATTTCTACCAAACGACGTGAAAAGCATGCCGATGCTGCTCTTTTTAGCACCCGCACATGGATTTGTGCCAAAACGCGTTTTAAGCATGCACATGCATCTTTTGGTAGACGCGGACGCAGTTTTCTGAAAAACCACACGATATGCATGCAAATGGTGCTTTTGGCAGAACGCGCACGTGGATTTCTACCAAACGACGTGAAAAGCATGCCGATGCTGCTCTTTTTAACACCCGCACATGGATTTGTGCCAAAACGCGTTTTAAGCATGCACATGCATCTTTTGTAGACGCGGATGCAGTTTTCTGCAAAACCACACGATATGCATGCAAATGGTGCTTTTGGCAGAACGCGCACGTGGATTTCTACCAAATGACGTGAAAAGCATGCCGATGCTGCTCTTTTTAGCACCCGCACACGGATTTGTGCCAAAACGCGTTTTAAACATGCACATGCATCTTTTGGTAGACGCGGACGCAGTTTTCTGCAAAACCACACGATATGCATACAAATGGTGCTTTTGGCAGAACGCGCACGTGGATTTCTACCAAACGACGTGAAAAGCATGCCGATGCTACTCTTTTTAGCACCCGCACATAGATTTGTGCCAAAACGCGTTTTAAGCATGCACATGCATCTTTTGGTAGACGCGGACGCAGTTTTCTGCAAAACCACACGATGTGCATGCAAATGGTGCTTTTGGCAGAACGCGCACGTGGCTACCAAACGACGTGAAAAGCATGCCGATGCTGCTCTTTTTAGCACCCGCACATGGATTTGTGCCAAAACGCGTTTTAAGCATGCACATGCATCTTTTGGTAGACGCGGACGCAGTTGTCTGCAAAACCACACGATATGCATGGAAATGGTGCTTTTGGCAGATCGCGCACGTGGATTTCTACCAAACGACGTGAAAAGCATGCCGATGCTGCTCTTTTTAGCACCCGCACATGGATTTGTGCCAAAACGCGTTTTAAGCATGCACATGCATCTTTTGGTAGACGCGGACGCAGTTTTCTGCAAAACCACACGATATGCATGCAAATGGTGCCTTTGGCAGAACGCGCACGTGGATTTCTACCAAACGACGTGAAAAGCATGCCGATGCTGCTCTTTTTAGCACTCGCACGTGGATTCGTGCCAAAACGCGTTTTAAGTATGCACATGCATCTTTTGGTAGACGCGGACGCAGTTTTCTGCAAAACCACACGATACGCATGCAAGTGGTGCTTTTGGCAGAACGCGCACGTGGATTTCTACCAAATGACGTGAAAAGCATGCCGATGCTGCTCTTTTTAGCACCCGCACACGGATTTGTGCCAAAACGCGTTTTAAGCATGCACATGCATCTTTTGGTAGACGCGGACGCAGTTTTCTGCAAAACCACACGATATGCATGCAAATGGTGCTTTTGGCAGAACGCGCACGTGGATTTCTTCCAAAAGACGTGAAAAGCATGCCGATGATGCTCTTTTTAGCACCCGCACATGGATTTGTGCCAAAACGCGTTTTAAGCATGCACATGCATCTTTTGGTTGACGCTGACGCAGTTTTCTGCAAAACCACACGATACGCATGCAAATGGTGCTTTTGGCAGAACGCGCACGTGGATTTCTACCAAACGACGTGAAAAGCATGCCGATGCTCCTCTTTTTAGCACCCGCACATGGATTTGTGCCAAAACGCGTTTTAAGCATGCACATGCATCTTTTGGTAGACGCGGACGCCGTTGTCTGCAAAACCACACGATATGCATGCAAATGGTGCTTTTGGCAGAACGCGCACGTGGATTTCTACCAAACGACGTGAAAAGCATGCCGATGCTGCTCTTTTTAGCACCCGCACATGGATATGTGCCAAAACGCGTTTTAAGCATGCACATGCATCTTTTGGTAGACGCGGACGCAGTTTTCTGAAAAACCACACGATATGCATGCAAATGGTGCTTTTGGCAGAACGCGCACGTGGATTTCTACCAAACGACGTGAAAAGCATGCCGATGCTGCTCTTTTAAGCACCCGCACATGGATTTGTGCCAAAACGCGTTTTAAGCATGCACATGCATCTTTTGGTAGACGCGGACGCAGTTTTCTGCAAAACCACACGATATGCATGCAAATGGTGCTTTTGGCAGAACGCACACGTGGATTTCTACCAAACAACGTGAAAAGCATGCCGATTCTGCTCTTTTTAGCACCCGCACATGGATTTGTGCCAAAACGCGTTTTAAGCATGCACATGCATCTTTTGGTAGACGCGGACGCAGTTTTCTGAAAAAACACACGATATGCATGCAAATGGTGCTTTTGGCAGAACGCGCACGTGGATTTCTACCAAACGACGTGAAAAGCATGCCGATGCTGCTCTTTTTAGCACCCGCACATGGATTTGTGCCAAAACGCGTTTTAAGAATGCACATGCATCTTTTGGTAGACGCGGACGCAGTTTTCTGCAAAACCACACGATATGCATGCTAATGGTGCTTTTGGCAGAACGCGCACGTGGATTTCTACCAAACGACGTGAAAAGCATGCCGATGCTGCTCTTTTTAGCACCCGCACATGGATTTGTGCCAAAACGCGTTTTAAGAATGCACATGCATCTTTTGGTAGATGTGGACGCAGTTTTCTGCAAAACCACACGATATGCATGCTAATGGTGCTTTTGGCAGAACGCGCACGTGGATTTCTACCAAACGACGTGAAAAGCATGCCGATGCTGCTCTTTTTAGCACCCGCACATGGATTTGTGCCAAAACGCGTTTGAAGAATGCACATGCATCTTTTGGTAGACGCGGACGCAGTTTTCTGCAAAACCACACGATATTCATACAAATGGTGCTTTTGGCAGAACGCGCACGTGGATTTCTACCAAACGACGTGAAAAGCATGCCGATGCTGCTCTTTTTAGCACCCGCACATGGATTTGTGCCAAAACGCGTTTTAAGAATGCACATGCATCTTTTGGTAGATGTGGACGCAGTTTTCTGCAAAACCACACGATATGCATGCTAATGGTGCTTTTGGCAGAACGCGCACGTGGATTTCTACCAAACGACGTGAAAAGCATGCCGATGCTGCTCTTTTTAGCACCCGCACATGGATTTGTGCCAAAACGCGTTTTAAGAATGCACATGCATCTTTTGGTAGATGTGGACGCAGTTTTCTGCAAAACCACACGATATGCATGCTAATGGTGCTTTTGGCAGAACGCGCACGTGGATTTCTACCAAACGACGTGAAAAGCATGCCGATGCTGCTCTTTTTAGCACCCGCACATGGATTTGTGCCAAAACGCGTTTTAAGAATGCACATGCATCTTTTGGTAGACGCGGACGCAGTTTTCTGCAAAACCACACGATATGCATGCTAATGGTGCTTTTGGCAGAACGCGCACGTGGATTTCTACCAAACGACGTGAAAAGCATGCCGATGCTGCTCTTTTTAGCACCCGCACATGGATTTGTGCCAAAACGCGTTTTAAGAATGCACATGCATCTTTTGGTAGACGCGGACGCAGTTTTCTGCAAAACCACACGATATTCATACAAATGGTGCTTTTGGCAGAACGCGCACGTGGATTTCTACCAAACGACGTGAAAAGCATGCCGATGCTGCTCTTTTTAGAACCCACACATGGATTTGTGCCAAAACGCGTTTTAAGCATGCACATGCATCTTTTGGTAGACGCGGACGCAGTTTTCTGCAAAACCACACGATATGCATGCAAATGGTGCTTTTCGCAGAACGCGCACGTGGATTTCTACCAAACGACGTGAAAAGCATGCCGATGCTGCTCTTTTTAGCACCCGCACATGGATTTGTGCCAAAACGCGTTTTAAGCATGCACATGCATCTTTTGGTAGACGCGGACGCAGTTTTCTGAAAAACCACACGATATGCATGCAAATGGTGCTTTTGGCAGAACGCGCGCGTGGATTTCTACCAAACTACGTGAAAAGCATGCCGATGCTGCTCTTTTTAGCACCCGCACATGGATATGTGCCAAAACGCGTTTTAAGCATGCACATGCATCTTTTGGTAGACGCGGACGCAGTTTTCTGAAAAACCACACGATATGCATGCAAATGGTGCTTTTGGCAGAACGCGCACGTGGATTTCTACCAAACGACGTGAAAAGCATGCCGATGCTGCTCTTTTTAGCACCCGCACATGGATTTGTGCCAAAACGCGTTTTAAGCATGCACATGCATCTTTTGGTAGACGCGGACGCAATTTTTAGCAAAACCACACGATATGCATGCAAATGGTGCTTTTGGCAGAACGCGCACGTGGATTTCTACCTAACGACGTGAAAAGCATGCCGATGCTGCTCTTTTTAGCACCCGCACATGGATTTGTGCCAAAACGCGTTTTTAGCATGCACATGCATCTTTTGGTAGACGCGGACGTAGTTTTCTGCAAAACCACACGATATGCATGCAAATGGTGCTTTTGGCAGAACGCGCACGTGGATTTCTACCAAACGACGTGAAAAGCATGCCGATGCTGCTCTTTTTAGCACCCGCACATGGATTTGTGCCAAAACGCGTTTTAAGCATGCACATGCATCTTTTGGTAGACGCGGACGCAGTTTTCTGCAAAACCACACGATATTCATGCAAATGGTGCTTTTGGCAGAACGCGCACGTGGATTTCTACCAAACGACGTGAAAAGCATGCCGATGCTGCTCTTTTTAGAACCCACACATGGATTTGTGCCAAAACGCGTTTTAAGCATGCACATGCATCTTTTGGTAGACGCGGACGCAGTTTTCTGCAAAACCACACGATATGCATGCAAATGGTGCTTTTCGCAGAACGCGCACGTGGATTTCTACCAAACGACGTGAAAAGCATGCCGATGCTGCTCTTTTTAGCACCCGCACATGGATTTGTGCCAAAACGCGTTTTAAGCATGCACATGCATCTTTTGGTAGACGCGGACGCAGTTTTCTGAAAAACCACACGATATGCATGCAAATGGTGCTTTTGGCAGAACGCGCGCGTGGATTTCTACCAAACCACGTGAAAAGCATGCCGATGCTGCTCTTTTTAGCACCCGCACATGGATATGTGCCAAAACGCGTTTTAAGCATGCACATGCATCTTTTGGTAGACGCGGACGCAGTTTTCTGAAAAACCACACGATATGCATGCAAATGGTGCTTTTGGCAGAACGCGCACGTGGATTTCTACCAAACGACGTGAAAAGCATGCCGATGCTGCTCTTTTTAACACCCGCACATGGATTTGTGCCAAAACGCGTTTTAAGCATGCACATGCATCTTTTGTAGACGCGGATGCAGTTTTCTGCAAAACCACACGATATGCATGCAAATGGTGCTTTTGGCAGAACGCGCACGTGGATTTCTACCAAATGACGTGAAAAGCATGCCGATGCTGCTCTTTTTAGCACCCGCACACGGATTTGTGCCAAAACGCGTTTTAAACATGCACATGCATCTTTTGGTAGACGCGGACGCAGTTTTCTGCAAAACCACACGATATGCATACAAATGGTGCTTTTGGCAGAACGCGCACGTGGATTTCTACCAAACGACGTGAAAAGCATGCCGATGCTACTCTTTTTAGCACCCGCACATAGATTTGTGCCAAAACGCGTTTTAAGCATGCACATGCATCTTTTGGTAGACGCGGACGCAGTTTTCTGCAAAACCACACGATGTGCATGCAAATGGTGCTTTTGGCAGAACGCGCACGTGGCTACCAAACGACGTGAAAAGCATGCCGATGCTGCTCTTTTTAGCACCCGCACATGGATTTGTGCCAAAACGCGTTTTAAGCATGCACATGCATCTTTTGGTAGACGCGGACGCAGGTGTCTGCAAAACCACACGATATGCATGGAAATGGTGCTTTTGGCAGATCGCGCACGTGGATTTCTACCAAACGACGTGAAAAGCATGCCGATGCTGCTCTTTTTAGCACCCGCACATGGATTTGTGCCAAAACGCGTTTTAAGCATGCACATGCATCTTTTGGTAGACGCGGACGCAGTTTTCTGCAAAACCACACGATATGCATGCAAATGGTGCCTTTGGCAGAACGCGCACGTGGATTTCTACCAAACGACGTGAAAAGCATGCCGATGCTGCTCTTTTTAGCACTCGCACGTGGATTTGTGCCAAAACGCGTTTTAAGTATGCACATGCATCTTTTGGTAGACGCGGACGCAGTTTTCTGCAAAACCACACGATACGCATGCAAGTGGTGCTTTTGGCAGAACGCGCACGTGGATTTCTACCAAATGACGTGAAAAGCATGCCGATGCTGCTCTTTTTAGCACCCGCACACGGATTTGTGCCAAAACGCGTTTTAAGCATGCACATGCATCTTTTGGTAGACGCGGACGCAGTTTTCTGCAAAACCACACGATATGCATGCAAATGGTGCTTTTGGCAGAACGCGCACGTGGATTTCTTCCAAAAGACGTGAAAAGCATGCCGATGATGCTCTTTTTAGCACCCGCACATGGATTTGTGCCAAAACGCGTTTTAAGCATGCACATGCATCTTTTGGTTGACGCTGACGCAGTTTTCTGCAAAACCACACGATACGCATGCAAATGGTGCTTTTGGCAGAACGCGCACGTGGATTTCTACCAAACGACGTGAAAAGCATGCCGATGCTGCTCTTTTTAGCACCCGCACATGGATTTGTGCCAAAACGCGTTTTAAGCATGCACATGCATCTTTTGGTAGACGCGGACGCCGTTGTCTGCAAAACCACACGATATGCATGCAAATGGTGCTTTTGGCAGAACGCGCACGTGGATTTCTACCAAACGACGTGAAAAGCATGCCGATGCTGCTCTTTTTAGCACGCGCACATGGATATGTGCCAAAACGCGTTTTAAGCATGCACATGCATCTTTTGGTAGACGCGGACGCAGTTTTCTGAAAAACCACACGATATGCATGCAAATGGTGCTTTTGGCAGAACGCGCACGTGGATTTCTACCAAACGACGTGAAAAGCATGCCGATGCTGCTCTTTTAAGCACCCGCACATGGATTTGTGCCAAAACGCGTTTTAAGCATGCACATGCATCTTTTGGTAGACGCGGACGCAGTTTTCTGCAAAACCACACGATATGCATGCAAATGGTGCTTTTGGCAGAACGCACACGTGGATTTCTACCAAACAACGTGAAAAGCATGCCGATTCTGCTCTTTTTAGCACCCGCACATGGATTTGTGCCAAAACGCGTTTTAAGCATGCACATGCATCTTTTGGTAGACGCGGACGCAGTTTTCTGAAAAAACACACGATATGCATGCAAATGGTGCTTTTGGCAGAACGCGCACGTGGATTTCTACCAAACGACGTGAAAAGCATGCCGATGCTGCTCTTTTTAGCACCCGCACATGGATTTGTGCCAAAACGCGTTTTAAGAATGCACATGCATCTTTTGGTAGACGCGGACGCAGTTTTCTGCAAAACCACACGATATGCATGCTAATGGTGCTTTTGGCAGAACGCGCACGTGGATTCCTACCAAACGACGTGAAAAGCATGCCGATGCTGCTCTTTTTAGCACCCGCACATGGATTTGTGCCAAAACGCGTTTGGCGGCAGCAGTTGCGGCGGCATGTCCTCCTTCTAAGAAAATTCTTCTTGCCAACAGGTTGATCAGTGGCCTGTGTTCCTGCTCGTCCTTGGTTCCTGCGTCGTGTGTGGCCACCGTGGTTTCATTTCCACGTGCGCTTGCACTCGCTGCGAGTGCTTCAAGCGTCTGAGCCCTGTACTGCCTGTTGCGTCTGCGCGGACTGCACGTGACTTCAACGAGGACCATATAAGGACGCACACAACGGCACTGATTCAATTTGGCGGCAGCAGTTGCGGCGGCATGTCCTCCTTCTAAGAAAATTCTTCTTGCCAACAGGTTGATCAGTGGCCTGTGTTCCTGCTCGTCCTTGGTTCCTGCGTCGTCTGTGGCCACCGTGGTTTCATTTCCACGTGCGCTTGCACTCGCTGCGAGTGCTTCAAGCGTCTGAGCCCTGTACTGCCTGTTGCGTCTGCGCGGACTGCACGTGACTTCAACGAGGACCATATAAGGACGCACACAACGGCACTGATTCAATTTGGCGGCAGCAGTTGCGGCGGCATGTCCTCCTTCTAAGAAAATTCTTCTTGCAACAGGTTGATCAGTGGCCTGTGTTCCTGCTCGTCCTTGGTTCCTGCGTCGTCTGTGGCCACCGTGGTTTCATTTCCACGTGCGCTTGCACTCGCTGCGAGTGCTTCAAGCGTCTGAGCCCTGTACTGCCTGTTGCGTCTGCGCGGACTGCACGTGACTTCAACGAGGACCATATAAGGACGCACACAACGGCACTGATTCAATTTGGCGGCAGCAGTTGCGGCGGCATGTCCTCCTTCTAAGAAAATTCTTCTTGCCAACAGGTTGGTTTATTACTTCTGTACACTATCTAAAGATTAATTCTGCCGCAACTGCTGCCCAAACTTCTTGTTTCACTGTTCGTAGTGTATATACTTCACTATGCCTACCACAGCGGAACTGGCGAAAAAAATTGCATCTCTTGAAGCAGTGCTGAACGAGAAGTTGGACACACTGATCGATGACTTAGTGTCACGAATTAACATCAAGCTACAGAATGTAGGACTAGGTGAGCACGCTTCCCTCTGCGAAAGTGTTCAGTTCATGAACAAGGAACTGGACACGATAAAACTAAAACAGGAAGAACTCGTAGCCTCAAACAAGGCGCTCTTGTCGCGTAACGAAGCACTCGAAAGAAAAGTGGCTGATTTAGAGCAATATTCGAGAATGAATAATGTGGAAATTAAGGGAATCCCTACATCGCAGGGTGAAGACTGCGGAGTCATCCTGAAGCGAATTGGCGATGCTATCGAGTACCCTCTCTTACCCGCTGATATCGACACGGCTCACCGTGTGGCCTCTAAATCAAATGAGAAGAGCATCATTGCTCGCTTCTGCTCACGCGATAAGAAAAACGAGTTCATCAGGAAGGCAAGAAGAGCTAGGCTTCGCACTGACCACATTGGTTTCACAGGTGGCACTAGCACGCCTGTCTATGTAAATGACCACTTGACCATTGATAACAAGAAGATGTTCTCGAAGGCGCTGGCACTCAAAAAAGAAAATAGGTGGAAATACTTATGGACAGAAAACTGCCAGATAAAAGCACGCAAAACTGATGATAGCAGGGTCTATCGCATTTTCACTGAGTCCGACCTTCGAATCTTCACGTAATTCACTGCAAATATTTTTTCCCCTTTTTTTCCATGGCCTTGCTCTACCCTGTTGACGTAAAATCTTGTCTTACCGCAAAAAAACGATCACTCATTCACTTCAATGCTCGTAGCCTTCGAAAGAACATAGATGGAATTAATAACTTCATTGCCTCACTTCACCATGTCTTCACTTTTATCTGCATATCGGAGACCTGGCTTTCTGATTCCGACAACAACATGAGCGGTTTTCAATCTTATCAACCGGAGTATTGTCATCGTCAATCTAACAGTCATGGTGGCGCCGCCATTTTTGTTTCACAAGCTGTCACCTACGCTCGCAGATTTGATCTGGCTGTTAACGTGAATCATTGTGAGTCTGTGTGGATAGAAGTCGATCGGTCATTCTTTAATAACAATAAGAACTTGATCCTTGGTTGCATTTATCGCTCACCGTCATCTTCGCTTAACGATTTCTTGCTTTCTCTTGATGCAGTATTGTCGAAGTTAGCTTTTGAAAATAAGGATGTGGTGATTGTAGGTGATATTAATATTAACTTGCTTGACACTGAAGCTACCTCGTACTCAACTTACACTGATTGTTTTGCTGGATTCGGTTTTCAATCGCTCATTGACTGCCCAACTAGGGTAGCCTCTCGTGGGAGCAGTACGCTTATTGATCACGTGTTATCTAACATATCACCACCGCCTTTCTCCGGGGTTATTAATACTGACATAACCGATCATTTTCCTGTTTTTATTACATTTAACAATGAAATACATGAGAACGATAATAGCTACGTTTCTTCCGTATTTAGTGCAGATACCTTTATTGAAGCCATCAGTAAAACTGATTGGTCGCCAATTAATTCTATGTCTGATCCCGAAGAAGCACTAAACAAATTCTGCAGTTCATTTTTATTGGCCGTTTCAACTAACACACGCACTGTTAAATGTGGGAAAAAGTATAAATATCCGTGCAACCCATGGATGACGGACGGTCTTCTGGAAAGTTTAAGAAAGAAGGAAAACATGTACAAGAAAACTAAACGTCAGCCCTTTAATACTAGACTAGCTAGACGCTATAGTAGGTACTGTAAATTGCTGAATGTTTTACTTAAACAGGCAAAAAAAAAGTACTATGAAAATAAATTTGATCAGAATAAGGACAACCCCAAAAAGCAATGGCAGTTATTGAACTCTTTTCTAAACAAATCGTCTGTTGATGCCTCTATAACCAAAATAAATTACAATGGTCTCACTCTTTCTGAGCCCAACGAAATTGCTAACGCGTTTTCGGACTACTTTTCTTCCGTTTACACTAATAACAACATACATGCGCAGTTTCATAATACTTTGAGCCGCACGACACAATCATTCTTTTTGTTACCAGCTACACCAAATGAAGTGTGCTCCACGATTGCTAACCTTAAAAATACAGGGCCTGGCTTAGACAATATTTGTGTCAGGCATTTAAAACTGGTTGCGCATTTAGTTTGTGACACGCTCTGTAATATTATCAACCTTATGTTCAAAGAAGGTGCATTCCCTTCATTTTTAAAAAATGCCAAGATTATTCCTGTTTTTAAAAAAGGCGACAAACATACAGTTAATAATTACCGACCAATTGCAATTCTTTCCTGCCTTAGTAAACTCATTGAGAAATTATTTGTTAAACGTCTTAATAACTACTTAACAAAGTTTAAATTGCTAAAGAACAATCAATTTGGTTTCCGCCCAGGAAGTTCCACGAATCTAGCTGTTCTATCTCTAACTGACTACATAAAAAAATGTATTGACTCGGGAAACTTAGTCGGATCTGTATTTTTAGACTTCAGTAAAGCTTATGACACGGTTAACCATCAAGCCCTGTTTAATAAACTTGACTCTTATGGTATAACCGGTCCTGCGCTAACATTCTTAAAAAATTATTTACGTGACCGGCCATACACAGTACATGCAGCAAATACTTTCTCGGTAACAAAATGTATTAACCAAGGTGTACCACAGGGATCAGTTCTGGGCCCTTTGCTTTTCCTTTTATATATTAATGACCTTCCGGATTCTCTTAACTCCTCCAACTGCGTTCATTGCATTTTATACGCAGATGACACAACCATAGCTTCATCTGACAAATCTGTTACTACTCTTACTTCTAAGTTAAATATTGCATTAAGTAACATTATAAAATGGTGTAGCAACAATTACTTAGTTCTTAATCCTTTAAAAACTAAATTTATGTTATTCAAAAGTGCTCAAAGGGCCTTAACTTCTATTCCTGAAGTAAAGCTTGGAAGTCATTCAATTCCCGTTAGCACCGATGTCACTTTTCTTGGCATACATCTTGACCCTAACCTTACATTTCGCTCTCACTTCCAACATCTCAAGCACAAGACTGCGTTTGGTATACGTGCATTAATTAAAGCTCGCCCTTCTTTTTCTCGTGAGGCTCTGCTAGCGTTGTATTATGCGTTCATTCATAGTCACATTAATTACGGCATTGTTTCATGGGGCAACACGTACGCTTGTCACTTATCATCAATTCAACATATCCAAAATCAGTCAATACGCATTATCACTTCTAGCTCCATGCAATCCAATGCCTCTTTGTTACTTCGCGCGTATAATATTTTGCCTATTAATAATTTGTTCCAGTTTAACATACTCGTCTTACTCCACAAGTTGCTTCATAATAACCTTATGTATCCGTTCATAGCAACTGACCTTTTGCAGAATAAAAATATGACCAGATTTGCAGCTAACAACAATTTCTTGTTACCCATGGTTCATACCAATTACGGCAAAAAAACATCTTCCTTCGCTGCAATTTCTCTTTGGAATGAATTACCATCAACCATAAAATCCTGTACTTCTCTTGCAATTTTTAAAAATCACCTTAAGCATCATTTACTGCGATAACTTAACTACGATCTAGCGGTGTACCTCTGACATTTATCTCCCATGTCATTTGTTGTATTTCATCCATGCTTTTTTCCGATTTTCTGTTATAACGTGCTTTTTCGTGTTTGATTGTAAATGACATGTCTAATGATGTATTTGATCTGTATATGTTGTTTATAATACGCTAATTTGCTGACTATTTATATCACCATCAATGTTGTTATTATTAACCGAGGGTCCCACTACAGTTCTTTCACTTTGGGACCCTCGTCTGTATATTTCTCATGTAATTACTTCTTTTTTTGGAACGAATAAATCTGAATCTGAATCTAAGCATGCACATGCATCTTTTGGTAGACGCGGACGCAATTTTCTGCAAAACCACACGATATGCATGCAAATGGTGTTTTTGGCAGAACGCGCACGTGGATTTCTACCAAACGACGTGAAAAGTATGCCGATGCTGCTCTTTTTAGCACCCGCACATGGATTTGTGCCAAAACGCGTTTTAAGCATGCACATGCATCTTTTGGTAGACGCGGACGCAGTTTTCTGCAAAACCACACAATATGCATGCAAATGGTGCTTTTGGGAGAACGCGCACGTGGATTTCTACCAAACGACGTGAAAAGCATGCCGATGCTGCTCTTTTTAGCACCCGCACATGGATTTGTGCCAAAACGCGTTTTAAGCATGCACATGCATCTTTTGGTAGACGCGGACGCAGTTTTCTGCAAAACCACACGATATGCATGCAAATGGTGCTTTTGGCAGAACGCGCACGTGGATTTCTACCTAACGACGTGAAAAGCATGCCGATGCTGCTCTTTTTAGCACCCGCACATGGATTTGTGCCAAAACGCGTTTTAAGCATGCACATGAATCTTTTGGTAGACGCGGACGCAGTTTTCTGCAAAACCACACGATATGCATGCAAATGGTGCTTTTGGCAGAACGCGCACGTGGATTTCTACCAAACGACGTGAAAAGCATGCCGATGCTGCTCTTTTTAGCACCCGCACATGGATTTGTGCCAAAACGCGTTTTTAGCATGCACATGCATCTTTTGGTAGACGCGGACGTAGTTTTCTGCAAAACCACACGATATGCATGCAAATGGTGCTTTTGGCAGAACGCGCACGTGGATTTCTACCAAACGACGTGAAAAGCATGCCGATGCTGCTCTTTTTAGCACCCGCACATGGATTTGTGCCAAAACGCGTTTTAAGCATGCACATGCATCTTTTGGTAGACGCGGACGCAGTTTTCTGAAAAACCACACGATATGCATGCAAATGGTGCTTTTGGCAGAACGCGCACGTGGATTTCTACCAAACGACGTGAAAAGCATGCCGATGCTGCTCTTTTTAGCATCCGCACATGGATTTGTGCCAAAACGCGTTTTAAGCATGCACATGCATCTTTTGGTAGACGCGGACGCAGTTTTCTGCAAAACCACACGATATTCATGCAAATGGTGCTTTTGGCAGAACGCGCACGTGGATTTCTACCAAACGACGTGAAAAGCATGCCGATGCTGCTCTTTTTAGCACCCGCACATGGATTTGTGCCAAAACGCGTTTTAAGCATGCACATGCATCTTTTGGTAGACGCGGACGCAGTTTTCTGAAAAACCACACGATATGCATGCAAATGGTGCTTTTGGCAGAACGCGCACGTGGATTTCTACCAAACGACGTGAAAAGCATGCCGATGCTGCTCTTTTTAGCATCCGCACATGGATTTGTGCCAAAACGCGTTTTAAGCATGCACATGCATCTTTTGGTAGACGCGGACGCAGTTTTCAGCAAAACCACACGATATTCATGCAAATGGTGCTTTTGGCAGAACGCGCACGTGGATTTCTACCAAACGACGTGAAAAGCATGCCGATGCTGCTCTTTTTAGAACCCACACATGGATTTGTGCCAAAACGCGTTTTAAGCATGCACATGCATCTTTTGGTAGACGCGGACGCAGTTTTCTGCAAAACCACACGATATGCATGCAAATGGTGCTTTTCGCAGAACGCGCACGTGGATTTCTACCAAACGACGTGAAAAGCATGCCGATGCTGCTCTTTTTAGCACCCGCACATGGATTTGTGCCAAAACGCGTTTTAAGCATGCACATGCATCTTTTGGTAGACGCGGACGCAGTTTTCTGAAAAACCACACGATATGCATGCAAATGGTGCTTTTGGCAGAACGCGCACGTGGATTTCTACCAAACCACGTGAAAAGCATGCCGATGCTGCTCTTTTTAGCACCCGCACATGGATATGTGCCAAAACGCGTTTTAAGCATGCACATGCATCTTTTGGTAGACGCGGACGCAGTTTTCTGAAAAACCACGCGATATGCATGCAAATGGTGCTTTTGGCAGAACGCGCACGTGGATTTCGACCAAACGACGTGAAAAGCATGCCGATGCTGCTCTTTTTAGCACCCGCACATGGATTTGTGCCAAAACGCGTTTTAAGCATGCACATGCATCTTTTGGTAGACGCGGACGCACTTTTCTGCAAAACCACACGATATGCATGCAAATGGTGCTTTTGGCAGAACGCGCACGTGGATTTCTACCAAATGACGTGAAAAGCATGCCGATGCTGCTCTTTTTAGCACCCGCACACGGATTTGTGCCAAAACGCGTTTTAAACATGCACATGCATCTTTTGGTAGACGCGGACGCAGTTTTCTGCAAAACCACACGATATGCATACAAATGGTGCTTTTGGCAGAACGCGCACGTGGATTTCTACCAAACGACGTGAAAAGCATGCCGATGCTACTCTTTTTAGCACCCGCACATAGATTTGTGCCAAAACGCGTTTTAAGCATGCACATGCATCTTTTGGTAGACGCGGACGCAGTTTTCTGCAAAACCACACGATATGCATGCAAATGGTGCTTTTGGCAGAACGCGCACGTGGATTTCTACCAAACGACGTGAAAAGCATGCCTATGCTGCTCTTTTTAGCACCCCCACATGGATTTGTGCCAAAACGCGTTTTAAGCATGCACATGCATCTTTTGGTAGACGCGGACGCAGTTTTCTGTAAAACCACACGATATGCATGCAAATTGTGCTTTTGGCAGAACGCGCGCGTGGATTTCTACCTAACGACGTGAAAAGCATGCCGATGCTGCTCTTTTTAGCACCCGCACATGGATTTGTGCCAAAACGCGTTTTAAGCATGCACGTGCATCTTTTGGTAGACGCGGACGCAGTTTTCTGCAAAACCACACGATAAGCATGCAAATGGTGCTTTTGGCAGAACGCGCACGTGGATTTCTACCAAACGACGTGAAAAGCATGCCGATGCTGCTCTTTTTAGCACCCGCACATGGATTTGTGCCAAAACGCGTTTTAAGCATGCACATGCATCTTTAGGTAGACCCGGACGCAGTTGTCTGCAAAACCACACGATATGTATGCAAATGGTGCTTTTCGCAGATCGCGCACGTGGATTTCTACCAAACGACGTGAAAAGCATGCCGATGCTGCTCTTTTTAGCACCCGCACATGGATTTGTGCCAAAACGCGTTTTAAGCATACACATGCATCTTTTGGTAGACGCGGACGCAGTTTTCTGCAAAACCACACGATATGCATGCAAATGGTGCTTTTGGCTGAACGCGCACGTGGATTTCTACCAAACGACGTGAAAAGCATGCCGATGCTGCTCTTTTTAGCACCCGCACATGGATTTGTGCCAAAACGCGTTTTAAGCATGCACATGCATCTTTTGGTAGACGCGGACGCAGTTTTCTGAAAAACCACACGATATGCATGCAAATGGTGCTTTTCGCAGAACGCGCACGTGGATTTCTACCAAACGACGTGAAAAGCATGCCGATGCTGCTCTTTTTAGCACCCGCACATGGATTTGTGCCAAAACGCGTTTTAAGCATGCACATGCATCTTTTGGTAGACGCGGACGCAGTTTTCTGCAAAACCACACGATATGCATGCAAATGGTGCTTTTGGCAGAACGCGCACGTGGATTTCTACCAAACGACGTGAAAAGCATGCCGATGCTGCTCTTTTTAGCACCCGCACATGGATTTGTGCCAAAACGCGTTTTAAGCATGCACATGCATCTTTTGGTAGACGCGGACGCAGTTTTCTGCAAAACCACACGATATGCATGCAAATGGTGCTTTTGGCAGAACGCGCACGTGGATTTCTACCAAACGACGTGAAAAGCATGTCGATGCTGCTCTTTTTAGCACCCGCACACGGATTTGTGCCAAAACGCGTTTTAAGCATGCACATGCATCTTTTGGTAGACGCGGACGCAGTTTTCTGCAAAACCACACGATATGAAGCAAATGGTGCTTTTGGCAGAACGTACACGTGGATTTTTACCAAACGACGTGAAACGCATGCCGATGCTGCTCTTTTTAGCACCCGCACATGGATATGTGCCAAAACGCGTTTAAAGCATGCACATGCATCTTTTGGTAGACGCGGACGCAGTTTTCTGCAAAACCACACGATATGCATGCAAATGGTGCTTTTGGCAGAACGCGCACGTGGATTTCTACCAAACGACGTGAAAAGCATGCCGATGCTGCTCTTTTTAGCACCCGCACATGGATTTGTGCCAAAACGCGTTTTAAGCATGCACATGCATCTTTTGGTAGACGCGGACGCAATTTTCTGCAAAACCACACGATATGCATGCAAATGGTGCTTTTGGCAGAACGCGCACGTGGATTTCTACCAAACGACGTGAAAAGCATGCCGATGCTGCTCTTTTTAGCACCCGCACATGGATTTGTGCCAAAACGCGTTTTAAGCATGCACATGCATCTTTTGGTAGACGCGGACGCAATTTTCTGCAAAACCACACGATATGCATGCAAATGGTGCTTTTGGCAGAACGCGCACGTGGATTTTTACCAAACGACGTGAAAAGCATGCCGATGCTGCTCTTTTTAGCACCCGCACATGGATTTGTGCCAAAACGCGTTTTAAGCATGCACATGCATCTTTTGGTAGACGCGGACGCAGTTTTCTGCAAAACCACACAATATGCATGCAAATGGTGCTTTTGGGAGAACGCGCACGTGGATTTCTACCAAACGACGTGAAAAGCATGCCGATGCTGCTCTTTTTAGCACCCGCAGATGGATTTGTGCCAAAACGCGTTTTAAGCATGCACATGCATCTTTTGGTAGACGCGGACGCAGTTTTCTGCAAAACCACACGATATGCATGCAAATGGTGCTTTTGGCAGAACGCGCACGTGGATTTCTACCTAACGACGTGAAAAGCATGCCGATGCTGCTCTTTTTAGCACCCGCACATGGATTTGTGCCAAAACGCGTTTTAAGCATGCACATGAATCTTTTGGTAGACGCGGACGCAGTTTTCTGCAAAACCACACGATATGCATGCAAATCGTGCTTTTGGCAGAACGCGCACGTGGATTTCTAGCAAACGACGTGAAAGCATGCCGATGCTGCTCTTTTTAGCACCCGCACATGGGTTTGTGCCAAAACGCGTTTTTAGCATGCACATGCATCTTTTGGTAGACGCGGACGTAGTTTTCTGCAAAACCACACGATATGCATGCAAATGGTGCTTTTGGCAGAACGCGCACGTGGATTTCTACCAAACGACGTGAAAAGCATGCCGATGCTGCTCTTTTTAGCATCCGCACATGGATTTGTGCCAAAACGCGTTTTAAGCATGCACATGCATCTTTTGGTAGACGCGGACGCAGTTTTCTGCAAAACCACACGATATGCATGCAAATGGTGCTTTTGGCAGAACGCGCACGTGGATTTCTACCTAACGACGTGAAAAGCATGCCGATGCTGCTCTTTTTAGCACCCGCACATGGATTTGTGCCAAAACGCGTTTTAAGCATGCACATGAATCTTTTGGTAGACGCGGACGCAGTTTTCTGCAAAACCACACGATATGCATGCAAATGGTGCTTTTGGCAGAACGCGCACGTGGATTTCTAGCAAACGACGTGAAAAGCATGCCGATGCTGCTCTTTTTAGCACCCGCACATTGATTTGTGCCAAAACGCGTTTTAAGCATGCACATGCATCTTTTGGTAGACGCGGACGCAATTTTTAGCAAAACCACACGATATGCATGCAAATGGTGCTTTTGGCAGAACGCGCACGTGGATTTCTACCTAACGACGTGAAAAGCATGCCGATGCTGCTCTTTTTAGCACCCGCACATGGATTTGTGCCAAAACGCGTTTTTAGCATGCACATGCATCTTTTGGTAGACGCGGACGTAGTTTTCTGCAAAACCACACGATATGCATGCAAATGGTGCTTTTGGCAGAACGCGCACGTGGATTTCTACCAAACGACGTGAAAAGCATGCCGATGCTGCTCTTTTTAGCACCCGCACATGGATTTGTGCCAAAACGCGTTTTAAGCATGCACATGCAACTTTTGGTAGACGCGGACGCAGTTTTCTGCAAAACCACACGATAGGCATGCAAATGGTGCTTTTGGCAGAACGCGCGTGTGGATTTCTACCAAACGACGTGAAAAGCATGCCGATGCTGCTCTTTTTAGCACCCGCACATGGATTTGTGCCAAAACGCGTTTTAAGCATGCGCATGCATCTTTTGGTAGACGCGGACGCAGTTTTCTGCAAAACCACACGATATGCATGCAAATGGTGCTTTTGGCAGAACGCGCGCGTGGATTTCTACCAAACGACGTGAAAAGCATGCCGATGCTGCTCTTTTTAACATCCGCACATGGATTTGTGCCAAAGCGCGTTTTAAGCATGCGCATGCATCTTTTGGTAGACGCGGACGCAGTTTTCTGCAAAACCACACGATAGGCATGCAAATGGTGCTTTTGGCAGAACGCGCACGTGGATTCCTACCAAACGACGTGAAAAGCATGCCGATGCTGCTCTTTTTAGCATCCGCACATGGATTTGTGCCAAAACGCGTTTTAAGCATGCACATGCATCTTTTGGTAGACGCGGACGCAGTTTTCTGCAAAACCACACGATATTCATGCAAATGGTGCTTTTGGCAGAACGCGCACGTGGATTTCTACCAAACGACGTGAAAAGCATGCCGATGCTGCTCTTTTTAGAACCCACACATGGATTTGTGCCAAAACGCGTTTTAAGCATGCACATGCATCTTTTGGTAGACGCGGACGCAGTTTTCTGCAAAACCACACGATATGCATGCAAATGGTGCTTTTCGCAGAACGCGCACGTGGATTTCTACCAAACGACGTGAAAAGCATGCCGATGCTGCTCTTTTTAGCACCCGCACATGGATTTGTGCCAAAACGCGTTTTAAGCATGCACATGCATCTTTTGGTAGACGCGGACGCAGTTTTCTGAAAAACCACACGATATGCATGCAAATGGTGCTTTTGGCAGAACGCGCGCGTGGATTTCTACCAAACCACATGAAAAGCATGCCGATGCTGCTCTTTTTAGCACCCGCACATAGATATGTGCCAAAACGCGTTTTAAGCATGCACATGCATCTTTTGGTAGACGCGGACGCAGTTTTCTGAAAAACCACACGATATGCATGCAAATGGTGCTTTTGGCAGAACGCGCACGTGGATTTCTACCAAACGACGTGAAAAGCATGCCGATGCTGCTCTTTTTAACACCCGCACATGGATTTGTGCCAAAACGCGTTTTAAGCATGCACATGCATCTTTTGTAGACGCGGATGCAGTTTTCTGCAAAACCACACGATATGCATGCAAATGGTGCTTTTGGCAGAACGCGCACGTGGATTTCTACCAAATGACGTGAAAAGCATGCCGATGCTGCTCTTTTTAGCACCCGCACACGGATTTGTGCCAAAACGCGTTTTAAACATGCACATGCATCTTTTGGTAGACGCGGACGCAGTTTTCTGCAAAACCACACGATATGCATACAAATGGTGCTTTTGGCAGAACGCGCACGTGGATTTCTACCAAACGACGTGAAAAGCATGCCGATGCTACTCTTTTTAGCACCCGCACATAGATTTGTGCCAAAACGCGTTTTAAGCATGCACATGCATCTTTTGGTAGACGCGGACGCAGTTTTCTGCAAAACCACACGATTTGCATGCAAATGGTGCTTTTGGCAGAACGCGCACGTGGCTACCAAACGACGTGAAAAGCATGCCGATGCTGCTCTTTTTAGCACCCGCACATGGATTTGTGCCAAAACGCGTTTTAAAGCATGCACATGCATCTTTTGGTAGACGCGGACGCAGTTGTCTGCAAAACCACACGATATGCATGCAAATGGTGCTTTTGGCAGATCGCGCACGTGGATTTCTACCAAACGACGTGAAAAGCATGCCGATGCTGCTCTTTTTAGCACCCGCACATGGATTTGTGCCAAAACGCGTTTTAAGCATGCACATGCATCTTTTGGTAGACGCGGACGCAGTTTTCTGCAAAACCACACGATATGCATGCAAATGGTGCCTTTGGCAGAACGCGCACGTGGATTTCTACCAAACGACGTGAAAAGCATGCCGATGCTGCTCTTTTTAGCACTCGCACGTGGATTTGTGCCAAAACGCGTTTTAAGTATGCACATGCATCTTTTGGTAGACGCGGACGCAGTTTTCTGCAAAACCACACGATATGAAGCAAATGGTGCTTTTGGCAGAACGTACACGTGGATTTTTACCAAACGACGTGAAACGCATGCCGATGCTGCTCTTTTTAGCACCCGCACATGGATATGTGCCAAAACGCGTTTAAAGCATGCACATGCATCTTTTGGTAGACGCGGACGCAGTTTTCTGCAAAACCACACGATATGCATGCAAATGGTGCTTTTGGCAGAACGCGCACGTGGATTTCTACCAAACGACGTGAAAAGCATGCCGATGCTGCTCTTTTTAGCACCCGCACATGGATTTGTGCCAAAACGCGTTTTAAGCATGCACATGCATCTTTTGGTAGACGCGGACGCAATTTTCTGCAAAACCACACGATATGCATGCAAATGGTGCTTTTGGCAGAACGCGCACGTGGATTTTCTACCAAACGACGTGAAAAGCATGCCGATGCTGCTCTTTTTAGCACCCGCACATGGATTTGTGCCAAAACGCGTTTTAAGCATGCACATGCATCTTTTGGTAGACGCGGACGCAATTTTCTGCAAAACCACACGATATGCATGCAAATGGTGCTTTTGGCAGAACGCGCACGTGGATTTTTACCAAACGACGTGAAAAGCATGCCGATGCTGCTCTTTTTAGCACCCGCACATGGATTTGTGCCAAAACGCGTTTTAAGCATGCACATGCATCTTTTGGTAGACGCGGACGCAGTTGTCTGCAAAACCACACGATATGCATGCAAATGGTGCTTTTGGCAGATCGCGCACGTGGATTTCTACCAAACGACGTGAAAAGCATGCCGATGCTGCTCTTTTTAGCACCCGCACATGGATTTGTGCCAAAACGCGTTTTAAGCATGCACATGCATCTTTTGGTAGACGCGGACGCAGTTTTCTGCAAAACCACACGATATGCATGCAAATGGTGCCTTTGGCAGAACGCGCACGTGGATTTCTACCAAACGACGTGAAAAGCATGCCGATGCTGCTCTTTTTAGCACTCGCACGTGGATTTGTGCCAAAACGCGTTTTAAGTATGCACATGCATCTTTTGGTAGACGCGGACGCAGTTTTCTGCAAAACCACACGATATGAAGCAAATGGTGCTTTTGGCAGAACGTACACGTGGATTTTTACCAAACGACGTGAAACGCATGCCGATGCTGCTCTTTTTAGCACCCGCACATGGATATGTGCCAAAACGCGTTTAAAGCATGCACATGCATCTTTTGGTAGACGCGGACGCAGTTTTCTGCAAAACCACACGATATGCATGCAAATGGTGCTTTTGGCAGAACGCGCACGTGGATTTCTACCAAACGACGTGAAAAGCATGCCGATGCTGCTCTTTTTAGCACCCGCACATGGATTTGTGCCAAAACGCGTTTTAAGCATGCACATGCATCTTTTGGTAGACGCGGACGCAATTTTCTGCAAAACCACACGATATGCATGCAAATGGTGCTTTTGGCAGAACGCGCACGTGGATTTCTACCAAACGACGTGAAAAGCATGCCGATGCTGCTCTTTTTAGCACCCGCACATGGATTTGTGCCAAAACGCGTTTTAAGCATGCACATGCATCTTTTGGTAGACGCGGACGCAATTTTCTGCAAAACCACACGATATGCATGCAAATGGTGCTTTTGGCAGAACGCGCACGTGGATTTTTACCAAACGACGTGAAAAGCATGCCGATGCTGCTCTTTTTAGCACCCGCACATGGATTTGTGCCAAAACGCGTTTTAAGCATGCACATGCATCTTTTGGTAGACGCGGACGCAGTTTTCTGCAAAACCACACAATATGCATGCAAATGGTGCTTTTGGGAGAACGCGCACGTGGATTTCTACCAAACGACGTGAAAAGCATGCCGATGCTGCTCTTTTTAGCACCCGCAGATGGATTTGTGCCAAAACGCGTTTTAAGCATGCACATGCATCTTTGGTAGACGCGGACGCAGTTTTCTGCAAAACCACACGATATGCATGCAAATGGTGCTTTTGGCAGAACGCGCACGTGGATTTCTACCTAACGACGTGAAAAGCATGCCGATGCTGCTCTTTTTAGCACCCGCACATGGATTTGTGCCAAAACGCGTTTTAAGCATGCACATGAATCTTTTGGTAGACGCGGACGCAGTTTTCTGCAAACCACACGATATGCATGCAAATCGTGCTTTTGGCAGAACGCGCACGTGGATTTCTAGCAAACGACGTGAAAGCATGCCGATGCTGCTCTTTTTAGCACCCGCACATGGGTTTGTGCCAAAACGCGTTTTTAGCATGCACATGCATCTTTTGGTAGACGCGGACGTAGTTTTCTGCAAAACCACACGATATGCATGCAAATGGTGCTTTTGGCAGAACGCGCACGTGGATTTCTACCTAACGACGTGAAAAGCATGCCGATGCTGCTCTTTTTAGCACCCGCACATGGATTTGTGCCAAAACGCGTTTTAAGCATGCACATGAATCTTTTGGTAGACGCGGACGCAGTTTTCTGCAAAACCACACGATATGCATGCAAATGGTGCTTTTGGCAGAACGCGCACGTGGATTTCTAGCAAACGACGTGAAAAGCATGCCGATGCTGCTCTTTTTAGCACCCGCACATGGATTTGTGCCAAAACGCGTTTTAAGCATGCACATGCATCTTTTGGTAGACGCGGACGCAATTTTAGCAAACCACACGATATGCATGCAAATGGTGCTTTTGGCAGAACGCGCACGTGGATTTCTACCTAACGACGTGAAAAGCATGCCGATGCTGCTCTTTTTAGCACCCGCACATGGATTTGTGCCAAAACGCGTTTTTAGCATGCACATGCATCTTTGGTAGACGCGGACGTAGTTTTCTGCAAAACCACACGATATGCATGCAAATGGTGCTTTTGGCAGAACGCGCACGTGGATTTCTACCAAACGACGTGAAAAGCATGCCGATGCTGCTCTTTTTAGCACCCGCACATGGATTTGTGCCAAAACGCGTTTTAAGCATGCACATGCATCTTTTGGTAGACGCGGACGCAGTTTTCTGAAAAACCACACGATATGCATGCAAATGGTGCTTTTGGCAGAACGCGCACGTGGATTCCTACCAACGACGTGAAAAGCATGCCGATGCTGCTCTTTTTAGCATCCGCACATGGATTTGTGCCAAAACGCGTTTTAAGCATGCACATGCATCTTTTGGTAGACGCGGACGCAGTTTTCTGCAAAACCACACGATATTCATGCAAATGGTGCTTTTGGCAGAACGCGCACGTGGATTTCTACCAAACGACGTGAAAAGCATGCCGATGCTGCTCTTTTTAGAACCCACACATGGATTTGTGCAAAACGCGTTTTAAGCATGCACATGCATCTTTTTGGTAGACGCGGACGCAGTTTTCTGCAAACCACACGATATGCATGCAAATGGTGCTTTTCGCAGAACGCGCACGTGGATTTCTACCAAACGACGTGAAAAGCATGCCGATGCTGCTCTTTTTAGCACCCGCACATGGATTTGTGCCAAAACGCGTTTTAAGCATGCACATGCATCTTTTGGTAGACGCGGACGCAGTTTTCTGAAAAACCACACGATATGCATGCAAATGGTGCTTTTGGCAGAACGCGCGCGTGGATTTCTACCAAACCACGTGAAAAGCATGCCGATGCTGCTCTTTTTAGCACCCGCACATGGATATGTGCCAAAACGCGTTTTAAGCATGCACATGCATCTTTTGGTAGACGCGGACGCAGTTTTCTGAAAAACCACACGATATGCATGCAAATGGTGCTTTTGGCAGAACGCGCACGTGGATTTCTACCAAACGACGTGAAAAGCATGCCGATGCTGCTCTTTTTAACACCCGCACATGGATTTGTGCCAAAACGCGTTTTAAGCATGCACATGCATCTTTTGTAGACGCGGATGCAGTTTTCTGCAAAACCACACGATATGCATGCAAATGGTGCTTTTGGCAGAACGCGCACGTGGATTTCTACCAAATGACGTGAAAAGCATGCCGATGCTGCTCTTTTTAGCACCCGCACACGGATTTGTGCCAAAACGCGTTTTAAACATGCACATGCATCTTTTGGTAGACGCGGACGCAGTTTTCTGCAAAACCACACGATATGCATACAAATGGTGCTTTTGGCAGAACGCGCACGTGATTTCTACCAAACGACGTGAAAAGCATGCCGATGCTACTCTTTTTAGCACCCGCACATAGATTTGTGCCAAAACGCGTTTTAAGCATGCACATGCATCTTTTGGTAGACGCGGACGCAGTTTTCTGCAAAACCACACGATATGCATGCAAATGGTGCTTTTGGCAGAACGCGCACGTGGCTACCAAACGACGTGAAAAGCATGCCGATGCTGCTCTTTTTAGCACCCGCACATGGATTTGTGCCAAAACGCGTTTTAAGCATGCACATGCATCTTTTGGTAGACGCGGACGCAGTTGTCTGCAAAACCACACGATATGCATGCAAATGGTGCTTTTGGCAGATCGCGCACGTGGATTTCTACCAAACGACGTGAAAAGCATGCCGATGCTGCTCTTTTTAGCACCCGCACATGGATTTGTGCCAAAACGCGTTTTAAGCATGCACATGCATCTTTTGGTAGACGCGGACGCAGTTTTCTGCAAAACCACACGATATGCATGCAAATGGTGCCTTTGGCAGAACGCGCACGTGGATTTCTACCAAACGACGTGAAAAGCATGCCGATGCTGCTCTTTTTAGCACTCGCACGTGGATTTGTGCCAAAACGCGTTTTAAGTATGCACATGCATCTTTTGGTAGACGCGGACGCAGTTTTCTGCAAAACCACACGATACGCATGCAAGTGGTGCTTTTGGCAAGAACGCGCACGTGGATTTCTACCAAATGACGTGAAAAGCATGCCGATGCTGCTCTTTTTAGCACCCGCACACGGATTTGTGCCAAAACGCGTTTTAAGCATGCACATGCATCTTTTGGTAGACGCGACGCAGTTTTCTGCAAAACCACACGATATGCATGCAAATGGTGCTTTTGGCAGAACGCGCACGTGGATTTCTTCCAAAAGACGTGAAAAGCATGCCGATGATGCTCTTTTTAGCACCCGCACATGGATTTGTGCCAAAACGCGTTTTAAGCATGCACATGCATCTTTTGGTTGA
Organism: Dermacentor variabilis; assembly: GCF_050947875.1. NCBI lineage: Eukaryota > Metazoa > Arthropoda > Arachnida > Ixodida > Ixodidae > Dermacentor > Dermacentor variabilis. The sequence continues at coordinate 10,185 of NW_027460558.1, read as the reverse complement.
CGCTGACGCAGTTTTCTGCAAAACCACACGATACGCATGCAAATGGTGCTTTTGGCAGAACGCGCACGTGGATTTCTACCAAACGACGTGAAAAGCATGCCGATGCTGCTCTTTTTAGCACCCGCACATGGATTTGTGCCAAAACGCGTTTTAAGCATGCACATGCATCTTTTGGTAGACGCGGACGCCGTTGTCTGCAAAACCACACGATATGCATGCAAATGGTGCTTTTGGCAGAACGCGCACGTGGATTTCTACCAAACGACGTGAAAAGCATGCCGATGCTGCTCTTTTTAGCACCCGCACATGGATATGTGCCAAAACGCGTTTTAAGCATGCACATGCATCTTTTGGTAGACGCGGACGCAGTTTTCTGAAAAACCACACGATATGCATGCAAATGGTGCTTTTGGCAGAACGCGCACGTGGATTTCTACCAAACGACGTGAAAAGCATGCCGATGCTGCTCTTTTAAGCACCCGCACATGGATTTGTGCCAAAACGCGTTTTAAGCATGCACATGCATCTTTTGGTAGACGCGGACGCAGTTTTCTGCAAAACCACACGATATGCATGCAAATGGTGCTTTTGGCAGAACGCACACGTGGATTTCTACCAAACAACGTGAAAAGCATGCCGATTCTGCTCTTTTTAGCACCCGCACATGGATTTGTGCCAAAACGCGTTTTAAGCATGCACATGCATCTTTTGGTAGACGCGGACGCAGTTTTCTGAAAAAACACACGATATGCATGCAAATGGTGCTTTTGGCAGAACGCGCACGTGGATTTCTACCAAACGACGTGAAAAGCATGCCGATGCTGCTCTTTTTAGCACCCGCACATGGATTTGTGCCAAAACGCGTTTTAAGCATGCACATGCATCTTTTGGTAGACGCGGACGCAGTTTTCTGCAAAACCACACGATATGCATGCAAATGGTGCTTTTCGCAGAACGCGCACGTGGATTTCTACCAAACGACGTGAAAAGCATGCCGATGCTGCTCTTTTTAGCACCCGCACATGGATTTGTGCCAAAACGCGTTTTAAGCATGCACATGCATCTTTTGGTAGACGCGGACGCAGTTTTCTGAAAAACCACACGATATGCATGCAAATGGTGCTTTTGGCAGAACGCGCGCGTGGATTTCTACCAAACCACGTGAAAAGCATGCCGATGCTGCTCTTTTTAGCACCCGCACATGGATATGTGCCAAAACGCGTTTTAAGCATGCACATGCATCTTTTGGTAGACGCGGACGCAGTTTTCTGAAAAACCACACGATATGCATGCAAATGGTGCTTTTGGCAGAACGCGCACGTGGATTTCTACCAAACGACGTGAAAAGCATGCCGATGCTGCTCGTTTTAACACCCGCACATGGATTTGTGCCAAAACGCGTTTTAAGCATGCACATGCATCTTTTGTAGACGCGGATGCAGTTTTCTGCAAAACCACACGATATGCATGCAAATGGTGCTTTTGGCAGAACGCGCACGTGGATTTCTACCAAATGACGTGAAAAGCATGCCGATGCTGCTCTTTTTAGCACCCGCACACGGATTTGTGCCAAAACGCGTTTTAAACATGCACATGCATCTTTTGGTAGACGCGGACGCAGTTTTCTGCAAAACCACACGATATGCATACAAATGGTGCTTTTGGCAGAACGCGCACGTGGATTTCTACCAAACGACGTGAAAAGCATGCCGATGCTACTCTTTTTAGCACCCGCACATAGATTTGTGCCAAAACGCGTTTTAAGCATGCACATGCATCTTTTGGTAGACGCGGACGCAGTTTTCTGCAAAACCACACGATATGCATGCAAATGGTGCTTTTGGCAGAACGCGCACGTGGCTACCAAACGACGTGAAAAGCATGCCGATGCTGCTCTTTTTAGCACCCGCACATGGATTTGTGCCAAAACGCGTTTTAAGCATGCACATGCATCTTTTGGTAGACGCGGACGCAGTTGTCTGCAAAACCACACGATATGCATGCAAATGGTGCTTTTGGCAGATCGCGCACGTGGATTTCTACCAAACGACGTGAAAAGCATGCCGATGCTGCTCTTTTTAGCACCCGCACATGGATTTGTGCCAAAACGCGTTTTAAGCATGCACATGCATCTTTTGGTAGACGCGGACGCAGTTTTCTGCAAAACCACACGATATGCATGCAAATGGTGCCTTTGGCAGAACGCGCACGTGGATTTCTACCAAACGACGTGAAAAGCATGCCGATGCTGCTCTTTTTAGCACTCGCACGTGGATTTGTGCCAAAACGCGTTTTAAGTATGCACATGCATCTTTTGGTAGACGCGGACGCAGTTTTCTGCAAAACCACACGATACGCATGCAAGTGGTGCTTTTGGCAGAACGCGCACGTGGATTTCTACCAAATGACGTGAAAAGCATGCCGATGCTGCTCTTTTTAGCACCCGCACACGGATTTGTGCCAAAACGCGTTTTAAGCATGCACATGCATCTTTTGGTAGACGCGGACGCAGTTTTCTGCAAAACCACACGATATGCATGCAAATGGTGCTTTTGGCAGAACGCGCACGTGGATTTCTTCCAAAAGACGTGAAAAGCATGCCGATGATGCTCTTTTTAGCACCCGCACATGGATTTGTGCCAAAACGCGTTTTAAGCATGCACATGCATCTTTTGGTTGACGCTGACGCAGTTTTCTGCAAAACCACACGATACGCATGCAAATGGTGCTTTTGGCAGAACGCGCACGTGGATTTCTACCAAACGACGTGAAAAGCATGCCGATGCTACTCTTTTTAGCACCCGCACATAGATTTGTGCCAAAACGCGTTTTAAGCATGCACATGCATCTTTTGGTAGACGCGGACGCAGTTTTCTGCAAAACCACACGATATGCATGCAAATGGTGCTTTTGGCAGAACGCGCACGTGGCTACCAAACGACGTGAAAAGCATGCCGATGCTGCTCTTTTTAGCACCCGCACATGGATTTGTGCCAAAACGCGTTTTAAGCATGCACATGCATCTTTTGGTAGACGCGGACGCAGTTGTCTGCAAAACCACACGATATGCATGCAAATGGTGCTTTTGGCAGATCGCGCACGTGGATTTCTACCAAACGACGTGAAAAGCATGCCGATGCTGCTCTTTTTAGCACCCGCACATGGATTTGTGCCAAAACGCGTTTTAAGCATGCACATGCATCTTTTGGTAGACGCGGACGCAGTTTTCTGCAAAACCACACGATATGCATGCAAATGGTGCCTTTGGCAGAACGCGCACGTGGATTTCTACCAAACGACGTGAAAAGCATGCCGATGCTGCTCTTTTTAGCACTCGCACGTGGATTTGTGCCAAAACGCGTTTTAAGTATGCACATGCATCTTTTGGTAGACGCGGACGCAGTTTTCTGCAAAACCACACGATACGCATGCAAGTGGTGCTTTTGGCAGAACGCGCACGTGGATTTCTACCAAATGACGTGAAAAGCATGCCGATGCTGCTCTTTTTAGCACCCGCACACGGATTTGTGCCAAAACGCGTTTTAAGCATGCACATGCATCTTTTGGTAGACGCGGACGCAGTTTTCTGCAAAACCACACGATATGCATGCAAATGGTGCTTTTGGCAGAACGCGCACGTGGATTTCTTCCAAAAGACGTGAAAAGCATGCCGATGATGCTCTTTTTAGCACCCGCACATGGATTTGTGCCAAAACGCGTTTTAAGCATGCACATGCATCTTTTGGTTGACGCTGACGCAGTTTTCTGCAAAACCACACGATACGCATGCAAATGGTGCTTTTGGCAGAACGCGCACGTGGATTTCTACCAAACGACGTGAAAAGCATGCCGATGCTGCTCTTTTTAGCACCCGCACATGGATTTGTGCCAAAACGCGTTTTAAGCATGCACATGCATCTTTTGGTAGACGCGGACGCCGTTGTCTGCAAAACCACACGATATGCATGCAAATGGTGCTTTTGGCAGAACGCGCACGTGGATTTCTACCAAACGACGTGAAAAGCATGCCGATGCTGCTCTTTTTAGCACCCGCACATGGATATGTGCCAAAACGCGTTTTAAGCATGCACATGCATCTTTTGGTAGACGCGGACGCAGTTTTCTGAAAAACCACACGATATGCATGCAAATGGTGCTTTTGGCAGAACGCGCACGTGGATTTCTACCAAACGACGTGAAAAGCATGCCGATGCTGCTCTTTTAAGCACCCGCACATGGATTTGTGCCAAAACGCGTTTTAAGCATGCACATGCATCTTTTGGTAGACGCGGACGCAGTTTTCTGCAAAACCACACGATATGCATGCAAATGGTGCTTTTGGCAGAACGCACACGTGGATTTCTACCAAACAACGTGAAAAGCATGCCGATTCTGCTCTTTTTAGCACCCGCACATGGATTTGTGCCAAAACGCGTTTTAAGCATGCACATGCATCTTTTGGTAGACGCGGACGCAGTTTTCTGAAAAAACACACGATATGCATGCAAATGGTGCTTTTGGCAGAACGCGCACGTGGATTTCTACCAAACGACGTGAAAAGCATGCCGATGCTGCTCTTTTTAGCACCCGCACATGGATTTGTGCCAAAACGCGTTTTAAGAATGCACATGCATCTTTTGGTAGACGCGGACGCAGTTTTCTGCAAAACCACACGATATGCATGCTAATGGTGCTTTTGGCAGAACGCGCACGTGGATTTCTACCAAACGACGTGAAAAGCATGCCGATGCTGCTCTTTTTAGCACCCGCACATGGATTTGTGCCAAAACGCGTTTGGCGGCAGCAGTTGCGGCGGCATGTCCTCCTTCTAAGAAAATTCTTCTTGCCAACAGGTTGATCAGTGGCCTGTGTTCCTGCTCGTCCTTGGTTCCTGCGTCGTCTGTGGCCACCGTGGTTTCATTTCCACGTGCGCTTGCACTCGCTGCGAGTGCTTCAAGCGTCTGAGCCCTGTACTGCCTGTTGCGTCTGCGCGGACTGCACGTGACTTCAACGAGGACCATATAAGGACGCACACAACGGCACTGATTCAATTTGGCGGCAGCAGTTGCGGCGGCATGTCCTCCTTCTAAGAAAATTCTTCTTGCCAACAGGTTGATCAGTGGCCTGTGTTCCTGCTCGTCCTTGGTTCCTGCGTCGTCTGTGGCCACCGTGGTTTCATTTCCACGTGCGCTTGCACTCGCTGCGAGTGCTTCAAGCGTCTGAGCCCTGTACTGCCTGTTGCGTCTGCGCGGACTGCACGTGACTTCAACGAGGACCATATAAGGACGCACACAACGGCACTGATTCAATTTGGCGGCAGCAGTTGCGGCGGCATGTCCTCCTTCTAAGAAAATTCTTCTTGCCAACAGGTTGATCAGTGGCCTGTGTTCCTGCTCGTCCTTGGTTCCTGCGTCGTCTGTGGCCACCGTGGTTTCATTTCCACGTGCGCTTGCACTCGCTGCGAGTGCTTCAAGCGTCTGAGCCCTGTACTGCCTGTTGCGTCTGCGCGGACTGCACGTGACTTCAACGAGGACCATATAAGGACGCACACAACGGCACTGATTCAATTTGGCGGCAGCAGTTGCGGCGGCATGTCCTCCTTCTAAGAAAATTCTTCTTGCCAACAGGTTGATCAGTGGCCTGTGTTCCTGCTCGTCCTTGGTTCCTGCGTCGTCTGTGGCCACCGTGGTTTCATTTCCACGTGCGCTTGCACTCGCTGCGAGTGCTTCAAGCGTCTGAGCCCTGTACTGCCTGTTGCGTCTGCGCGGACTGCACGTGACTTCAACGAGGACCATATAAGGACGCACACAACGGCACTGATTCAATTTGGCGGCAGCAGTTGCGGCGGCATGTCCTCCTTCTAAGAAAATTCTTCTTGCCAACAGGTTGGTTTATTACTTCTGTACACTATCTAAAGACTAATTCTGCCGCAACTGCTGCCCAAACTTCTTGTTTCACTGTTCGTAGTGTATATACTTCACTATGCCTACCACAGCGGAACTGGCGAAAAAAATTGCATCTCTTGAAGCAGTGCTGAACGAGAAGTTGGGCACACTGATCGATGACTTAGTGTCACGAATTAACATCAAGCTACAGAATGTAGGACTAGGTGAGCACGCTTCCCTCTGCGAAAGTGTTCAGTTCATGAACAAGGAACTGGACACGATAAAACTAAAACAGGAAGAACTCGTAGCCTCAAACAAGGCGCTCTTGTCGCGTAACGAAGCACTCGAAAGAAAAGTGGCTGATTTAGAGCAATATTCGAGAATGAAAAATGTGGAAATTAAGGGAATCCCTACATCGCAGGGTGAAGACTGCGGAGTCATCCTGAAGCGAATTGGCGATGCTATTGAGTACCCTCTCTTACCCGCTGATATCGACACGGCTCACCGTGTGGCCTCTAAATCAAATGAGAAGAGCATCATTGCTCGCTTCTGCTCACGCGATAAGAAAAACGAGTTCATCAGGAAGGCAAGAAGAGCTAGGCTTCGCACTGACCACATTGGTTTCACAGGTGGCACTAGCACGCCTGTCTATGTAAATGACCACTTGACCATTGATAACAAGAAGATGTTCTCGAAGGCGCTGGCACTCAAAAAAGAAAATAGGTGGAAATACTTATGGACAGAAAACTGCCAGATAAAAGCACGCAAAACTGATGATAGCAGGGTCTATCGCATTTTCACTGAGTCCGACCTTCGAATCTTCACGTAATTCACTGCAAATATTTTTTCCCCTTTTTTTCCATGGCCTTGCTCTACCCTGTTGACGTAAAATCTTGTCTTACCGCAAAAAAACGATCACTCATTCACTTCAATGCTCGTAGCCTTCGAAAGAACATAGATGGAATTAATAACTTCATTGCCTCACTTCACCATGTCTTCACTTTTATCTGCATATCGGAGACCTGGCTTTCTGATTCCGACAACAACATGAGCGGTTTTCAATCTTATCAACCGGAGTATTGTCATCGTCAATCTAACAGTCATGGTGGCGCCGCCATTTTTGTTTCACAAGCTGTCACCTACGCTCGCAGATTTGATCTGGCTGTTAACGTGAATCATTGTGAGTCTGTGTGGATAGAAGTCGATCGGTCATTCTTTAATAACAATAAGAACTTGATCCTTGGTTGCATTTATCGCTCACCGTCATCTTCGCTTAACGATTTCTTGCTTTCTCTTGATGCAGTATTGTCGAAGTTAGCTTTTGAAAATAAGGATGTTGTGATTGTAGGTGATATTAATATTAACTTGCTTGACACTGAAGCTACCTCGTACTCAACTTACACTGATTGTTTTGCTGGATTCGGTTTTCAATCGCTCATTGACTGCCCAACTAGGGTAGCCTCTCGTGGGAGCAGTACGCTTATTGATCACGTGTTATCTAACATATCACCACCGCCTTTCTCCGGGGTTATTAATACTGACATAACCGATCATTTTCCTGTTTTTCTTACATTTAACAATGAAATACATGAGAACGATAATAGCTACGTTTCTTCCGTATTTAGTGCAGATACCTTTATTGAAGCCATCAGTAAAACTGATTGGTCGCCAATTAATTCTATGTCTGATCCCGAAGAAGCACTAAACAAATTCTGCAGTTCATTTTTATTGGCCGTTTCAACTAACACACGCACTGTTAAATGTGGGAAAAAGTATAAATATCCGTGCAACCCATGGATGACGGACGGTCTTCTGGAAAGTTTAAGAAAGAAGGAAAACATGTACAAGAAAACTAAACGTCAGCCCTTTAATACTAGACTAGCTAGACGCTATAGTAGGTACTGTAAATTGCTGAATGTTTTACTTAAACAGGCAAAAAAAAGTACTATGAAAATAAATTTGATCAGAATAAGGACAACCCCAAAAAGCAATGGCAGTTATTGAACTCTTTTCTAAACAAATCGTCTGTTGATGCCTCTATAACCAAAATAAATTACAATGGTCTCACTCTTTCTGAGCCCAACGAAATTGCTAACGCGTTTTCGGACTACTTTTCTTCTGTTTACACTAATAACAACATACATGCGCAGTTTCATAATACTTTGAGCCGCACGACACAATCATTCTTTTTGTTACCAGCTACACCAAATGAAGTGTGCTCCACGATTGCTAACCTTAAAAATACAGGGCCTGGCTTAGACAATATTTGTGTCAGGCATTTAAAACTGGTTGCGCATTTAGTTTGTGACACGCTCTGTAATATTATCAACCTTATGTTCAAAGAAGGTGCATTCCCTTCATTTTAAAAAATGCCAAGATTATTCCTGTTTTTAAAAAAGGCGACAAACATACAGTTAATAATTACCGACCAATTGCAATTCTTTCCTGCCTTAGTAAACTCATTGAGAAATTATTTGTTAAACGTCTTAATAACTACTTAACAAAGTTTAAATTGCTAAAGAACAATCAATTTGGTTTCCGCCCAGGAAGTTCCACGAATCTAGCTGTTCTATCTCTAACTGACTACATAAAAAAATGTATTGACTCGGGAAACTTAGTCGGATCTGTATTTTTAGACTTCAGTAAAGCTTATGACACGGTTAACCATCAAGCCCTGTTTAATAAACTTGACTCTTATGGTATAACCGGTCCTGCGCTAACATTCTTAAAAAATTATTTACGTGACCGGCCATACACAGTACATGCAGCAAATACTTTCTCGGTAACAAAATGTATTATCCAAGGTGTACCACAGGGATCAGTTCTGGGCCCTTTGCTTTTCCTTTTATATATTAATGACCTTCCGGATTCTCTTAACTCCTCCAACTGCGTTCATTGCATTTTATACGCAGATGACACAACCATAGCTTCATCTGACAAATCTGTTACTACTCTTACTTCTAAGTTAAATATTGCATTAAGTAACATTATAAAATGGTGTAGCAACAATTACTTAGTTCTTAATCCTTTAAAAACTAAATTTATGTTATTCAAAAGTGCTCAAAGGGCCTTAACTTCTATTCCTGAAGTAAAGCTTGGAAGTCATTCAATTCCCGTTAGCACCGATGTCACTTTTCTTGGCATACATCTTGACCCTAACCTTACATTTCGCTCTCACTTCCAACATCTCAAGCACAAGACTGCGTTTGGTATACGTGCATTAATTAAAGCTCGCCCTTTTTTTTCTCGTGAGGCTCTGCTAGCGTTGTATTATGCGTTCATTCATAGTCACATTAATTACGGCATTGTTTCATGGGGCAACACGTACGCTTGTCACTTATCATCAATTCAACATATCCAAAATCAGTCAATACGCATTATCACTTCTAGCTCCATGCAATCCAATGCCTCTTTGTTACTTCGCGCGTATAATATTTTGCCTATTAATAATTTGTTCCAGTTTAACATACTCGTCTTACTCCACAAGTTGCTTCATAATAACCTTATGTATCCGTTCATAGCAACTGACCTTTTGCAGAATAAAAATATGACCAGATTTGCAGCTAACAACAATTTCTTGTTACCCATGGTTCATACCAATTACGGCAAAAAAACATCTTCCTTCGCTGCAATTTCTCTTTGGAATGAATTACCATCAACCATAAAATCCTGTACTTCTCTTGCAATTTTTAAAAATCACCTTAAGCATCATTTACTGCGATAACTTAACTACGATCTAGCGGTGTACCTCTGACATTTATCTCCCATGTCATTTGTTGTATTTCATCCATGCTTTTTTCCGATTTTCTGTTATAACGTGCTTTTTCGTGTTTGATTGTAAATGACATGTCTAATGATGTATTTGATCTGTATATGTTGTTTATAATACGCTAATTTGCTGACTATTTATATCACCATCAATGTTGTTATTATTAACCGAGGGTCCCACTACAGTTCTTTCACTTTGGGACCCTCGTCTGTATATTTCTCATGTAATTACTTCTTTTTTTGGAACGAATAAATCTGAATCTGAATCTAAGCATGCACATGCATCTTTTGGTAGACGCGGACGCAATTTTCTGCAAAACCACACGATATGCATGCAAATGGTGTTTTTGGCAGAACGCGCACGTGGATTTCTACCAAACGACGTGAAAAGTATGCCGATGCTGCTCTTTTTAGCACCCGCACATGGATTTGTGCCAAAACGCGTTTTAAGCATGCACATGCATCTTTTGGTAGACGCGGACGCAGTTTTCTGCAAAACCACACAATATGCATGCAAATGGTGCTTTTGGGA